>NC_037676.1:52240208-52409863 GCF_003255815.1 Theropithecus gelada
TTTTTTTGAGATGGAGTCTCGCTCTGTCACCCAGGCTGGAGTGCAGTGGCCAGATCTCAGCTCACTGCAAGCTCTGCCTCCCAGGTTCACGCCATTCTCCTGCCTCAGCCTCCTGAGTAGCTGGGACTACAGGCGCCTGCCGCCACGCCTGGCTAGTTTTTTGTATTTTTTAGTAGAGATGGGGTTTCACCGTGTTAGCCAGGATGGTCTCGATCTCCTGACCTTGTGATCCGCCCGTCTCAGCCTTCCAAAGTGCTGGGATTACAGGCTTGAGCCACCGCGCCCTGCCAGCTTTGTTATTCTTTCTCAGAATTGCTTTTGCTATTTATGGGTCTATTGTCATTCCATAAAATTTTAGAATTACTTTCTCTATTTCTTTAAAAAACTCATATAATTTTTTAATCATCATTAAAATATATTCACCACATCCCAACATCCCCAGAGTAACCACTGCTGCATCAACTCTAAGTCTGAAATCTTATCTACATATCATCAAATTAAAACATTCTAAATTTTATCATTTAAATTATTTATGGGTGAGATTCAGGTTGTGATCAATCCTATGACAAAACCTCTCCAGCTGTGGATCTGTCAAAACACCAAACAAGTTATCTGCTTCCAAGTTACAATAATTAGACTGAGATAGGCAGAATATAGACATTGTCATTCCAAAGGGAGAAACTGGAAGAATAAAGGAGTCACAGGTCCCAGGCAAGTCTGAAATCCAACAGAGAAAATTCTATTAGGTTTCAAGGACTACTAATAATTCTCTGTATCTTGAAAATCTGTCCTCTGGCCTTCTATGGCAAAAATCCTCACTCTCTTGGCCCAAGTAGGTCCCAGTGGGCAGTGACTCTGCACCCATTTTTATACCCTAGAATTTTTCCTTCATTTTGTCCCATCTCTGTCTCTTTCAGTCTAAACTGACAGTGTCTCTGCTGGTATAAAATTCTCAAAAGCTTTATCAGTTTCCTGTACAATTCACAGGGATCCAAGCCATAAGACAAGAAGTGTCCCCAACAAATCATTCCTGGATAACTGTATCTCTATCCCTAGCTTCTGCTGAGAGATTTGTGGATTGGATCCATGAGTTGTAAATAAAATCTCGTTAAAAACAGCTGTTCAGTTTCATCCTTGACCCCCATCTCCAGGACATGGTATCTTAGTACCCTAGGGATTTTCCGTATCAACAAATACTGATTCCTTTTTGCCTCATTGTTCATTCTTCACTTTATCTCTTTTTCTCACATTTTACCATAAGAAGCAAGGACAAGCCAGTCTGCACCTTCTGTGCTTTGCTTGGAAATATCCTCAGCTCTTTTATATTCTCGTTTATGATTTACAAGCTCTGCTTTTCACCCAATTCTAGAACACGATTCACCCACATTCTCTTACACTTTATACCAAGTATTGCCTTTCCTTCCTTTCCTCCACTGTCCAATAATATGCTTGTCATTTCTCCATAAGGCCTCAACAGGAGCACTGTTAATGTCCATATTTCTAACAACAGTCTCTTCAAGACAATCTAGGCTTTTTCTGTTAAGCATCTCAGAATTCTCTCAGCTTCTGTCTCTTACCCAATTCCAAAGCCACTTCCACATTTTTTTAGCTATCTGTATGCCAGCTCCCTTCCTTCTGGTACTAATATCCATATTGACTCCCTAGGGCTGCCATAAACTGAGTGACTTAAGAGACACTTATTCTCAAAGTTCTTGAGGCTAGAAATCCAACATCAGGGTGTCAGCAGGGCCATGTGCCCTCTGAGGTTCTGGGTAGAAGCTGCCTCCTGGCCCCTTCCCAGCTTCCTCTGGTGGCCATCTGTCTTTGACAGGTCTAAGCTTGCAGCTGTGTCACTCCAGTCTCTGCCTCCACTGGCACATGTCATCCTCATTGTGTGTCTCTTCTCTTCTTTAAAGAATATAAGTCATGTTGGATTCAGGGCCCACCCTACCCCAGTATGACTTTATTTTAACCATTTACACCTGCAATAGTCCCCTTTTCCAAATGAGTTTACATTCTGCAGTACTATGAGTTAAAACTTCAACATGTCTTTTTGAAAGCACAATATAATTCATAATAAGAAACTTCAATGTAATTAACAAAGGAAGTCTGGAAGCAGAGAAAACGACAGCTAGTCCAGCCTGGGATGCTTAGCAAGACAGCCCTTAGGAGGATATGCTTAAATTTTCTATATTGTTGAGCATGTTAGTTAAGGCCAATACATAAAAAAGACTATGGGGGTGCGGGCTGCCAAGATTCAGTACATAATATGCCATTCATGGAACTCAATCTGTGGTGCTGGATTAATATCAGTGTCAGTGGTGGTGGGTTAATATCAGTGTTGCTGTCACAAAGGAAGAGATCCTTGAATTGATGAGAACATGTGAGGCAGTTCCAGCAGTTACCATGGCATACGTTATAGCAAGAACACTGAAAGTTAAAAAGTCACCCAGGTGAACAAATATGCATGGTTAACAAGAGTAAAGGGGAATGGAAGCTGGAGATCACCAATGCCTATGAAAAGAGCACAGGAGAGGAGCTTTCTAAATGAGGCTTACTATCAATGTAAGATAAAATAAAAAGAGAGGTAATGCAGTTGCTGAACCAAGTTGTCACAGAGCTGTTAGGCAAGGGAAGCAGTGACATAAGTACACTGGATTCGGCAAGCAGGCTTTTCCTGGTTTATAGGAAAGCTTTTTTTTTTTTTTTTTTTTTCCTCCCATAAAATATGGTAGAAATGTAATCAACAAGGGTAAACAACAATTTCAAGAATCTTTTCTGTGATGACAGGGAAAGATAAAATAACAATTAGGGGGAATGTATGGTTAGTAGGGTATATTCCATTTTCTTACCTTTTAAAAATGAGAGATGCTGAGATGAGTGTATGTGCTTTAGGAGAAAAAACAGTTGAGCAGTTATAGATGGAAGAGGGGGCATACTTGAATCACCGATGGAATGTGATCCCAGGAAGAATTGAGATTCAGAGCACAGGTGGAAGTGTTCACTTTGGACAGGAGACTAGAATGATCCCAACTTACTATTAAAAAGAATCCAGCTTTGATGATATTCTTCCAGTGGTTATAAAGTAATTTTCAGTCCTCTTTTATGTATTTACAATGAAAAAAAGGTCAAATAAATAGAAACTGTAGCATAGAACTGATCCTGGATTGGGCTATTTTCTGTGATCCCAGTGGGAAATAGCTCCACAGGTTCAATTATGTCAACCCAGTAGTTGGCCTGGAAATGAACATCTCTGTGAGACTCAGATTCCCTTTTCTGCATGGCTGCGTGCTGCAGTCTGAGAAGAGCCAAGCTCTTTCAAGGCCCTACCCCCTGTCAACAAGAAAAGGCATGAAAAGTCAATTGATCTTCACGGCGATTCGTCCCCTTCCCAATACTGTTCTCAAAGCTTTCTGAATGAAGTTCAACTTTGTTTTATCCTATGTGAATACTTCAATCAGATTCTAAATCCAAATCCTGAACATTCTTAACATTCCACCACGTGGTAATAAATAAAAAGACAAGTCAGAAAGTAAAATATTACATAAAGGAATGAAACTGAAGAACTGTAGTGTTCTTTTATGTTTATGTTTATTCTGGTAAGCATTTGTCATTATTTGAATTGTTATTATTTCTATTAGTGTGTTTACCAGCAGAGAATATTACTGATAGCTACCATTAATATGCAGCAGATATTAAAGTGATCAGTAGGTAGCAAGAACTATTTAATTCTTGTTTATATCAGTTTATGGATACATGACATATTCTCATTAACTTTTACAGGGTCTTTCATGATTTGTGGGGACTTTCTTTTAACAAAAAATTCAATGAATTTTATTTCTTTGTTTTTAAAAACTTTATTTTTCAGAAGTAGTGGAATATTTATGCTGCATCTCTTCTGTCCTTGTTATCTATCAGTTTATCTGAAATTGTTGTTTGGGTGTTTAATTTTTTAAATTTATTTTTTAGTTTAGTTTACTGTATTTAGGTAAACTTCATGTTGCAGGGGTTTGGTGTGTAGATTGTTTTGTCTCCCAGATAATGAGCATAGTGCCTGATAGATAGTTTTTTGATCCTCACCCTCCTTCTGACCTTCACCCTCAAGTAGGTCCCACTGTCTGTTGTTCTCTTCTTTGTGTCCATGTGTACTCAACGTTTAGCTCCCGGTTATAAGTGAAAACATGTTGTATTTGGTTTCCTGACTCTGTGTTAGTTTGATTAGGATAATGGTCTCCAGCTTCATCCATGTTGCTGCAAAGGACATGATCTTGTTCCTTTTTAATGGCTACATGGTATTTCATGGTGTCTATGTACCACATTTTCTTTATCAAGACCAGCTATTGATGGATATTTAGGTTGATTTCATGTCTTTGCTATTGTAAATAGTACTGTGATGAACTTATGTGTGCATGTGTCTCTATGGTAGAGTAATTTATATTTTGAGGGGGAATATGCCCAATATTAGAATGCTGGGCCAAATGGTAGCTCTGCTTTGAGTTCTTTGAGAAATTGCCAAACTGCTTTCCATGGTGGCTAAACTAGTTTAAACTCCCACAACAGCATATAAGCTTTCCCTTACATCTGCAGCCTCACCAGCATCGGTTATGTTTTATTCTTTTAGTAATAAGCATTCTGACTGATGTGAGATGGTATCCCTTTGTGGTTTTGATTTGTATTTCTCTAATGATCAGTGATGTTGAGCATTTAGTGGTTCTGCTTTTGTGTGAATTCAGCTAAAGGGCACAGACTATTTTTGTCCTGAGAAACATCTGAATAGCAGGGCACCTCACCCCACCCACACCTGCTACTGATAGCCAGGTGGGCAATGCCTGCTATAACTTCCAGCCCAGCCATCCTACATCTGTGTGAACTTGGCCTGTTGCCACAGCTCCCTGTTGTCCTGGGAAGCACCCAGATGGTCAGCAGAACAGGTGACCCCACCCACCCCCACCTCTTCTAGCTAGATGTGTCACACTTGCTAGAGCTTCCAGCACAGTGGTTCTGCTTCTGCCTGAACTCTGCAGGCAGGTGCAACCCTGTGTTTCCCTGCAAAGCACACGGACAGCAGATAAGAGCCAATCCAGCAAGGGTATGGCTTGTTTACCAACTGTTGCCCCTGCCTAACGGAGCTCCATGGATCAGAACATCCAAAAAAATATAAACAAGGTCACAGGATAGCAATCAGAGCAGACCCCTTCAAGACCCAGGAGTGAATTAGAATCAAAGTCAGTAGACTAAGCCTACCTTATACTATAATCAAACTTATCAAAGAAGATAAAAGGAAAGAAAAACCCATCCACAGGACAGTAACTTCAAAGATTGAAGGAACATCAGCCCATACAGATGAGAAAGAACCAGAGCAAGAACTTGGGCAACTTAAAAAGCCAGAGTGTCATCTTACCTCCAAATGATCACACTAGTTCCCCAGCAAGGGTTCTTAACCAAGCTGAAATGGCTGAAATGACAGAAATTAAATTCAGAATAAATAGGAATGAAATGAATAGTTATGAAAATCATCAACATTCAGGAGATAGTCAAAACCTAATCCAAGGATTGTAAGACTTTCTTCATAATATTCCTGTTTAGACAGATAAAAAATAAATAAAAGAAAGTGTAGAACCCTTGGAATAAAAGATTCTTTACTTTCTATTAAAATTATAGGAATCTTGAGGCCAGGCGTGGTAGCTTATGCCTGTAATCCCAGCACTTTGGGAGGCCGAGACGAGCCTGACCAACATGGTGAAACCCCGTCTCTACTAAAAATACAAAAATTAGCCAAGCATGGTGGCACGTGCCTGTAATCCCAGCTACTCAGAGGGCTGAGGAAGGAGGATCTCTTGAACCTGGGAGGTGGCGGTTGCAGTAAGTCGAGATCATGCCACTGCACTCTGGCCTTGGTGACAGAGTGAGACTCTGTCTCAAAAAAAAAAAAAAAAAGCAATCTCAAAGCCACTAATTATCTTTAAATTACAAAATGCAATGACTAATTAGAATCTTTTTTGAATCTTTTAATTAAAAAAAAAATCTATTTGACCATGGACACCACTACTCTTAGCAATCTTTATTTATTTTCTGACTCTCTGACCTAATTCCTTTATCACATATGTGATGCTTCTTTTCTTACCAACTGTGACAGTGTTAGGGCTCCTCCTTGGAAAGCTATACACTGTTGGTGGGAGTGTAAATTAGTGTGGCCACCATGAAAAGCAGCTTGGCGATTTACAGTATCTCTTCTATAAAGAACAGTTTCTATAAAGAATAGAAACTCCCTCTGCTTTATAATCTACATCTTCTGTGAGGATTATTTCATAAACTCCACACAAATCCAGCTAGTCTCCCTCACTCTTGTCTCATTTTTCTTGTCTCTTCTCCCCCATTTTCCTTCCTGTCTTCCTCACAACCCTTCTCATTGAATTCCACACCTGAGCTTCCATTTCCTTCCTGGAGCATGAATTTAATACCTGATGAATGTTATTTTATGCCTGAGCTGCAGGGGGCACAGAGGTAACTATGACTTACCTTGTGTTCAAGGACATCATGTGAAACAGACCTACAGGCCCTTCAGTTCCCTGGCAACTCATAGGGACTCTGACAGAGTACATACAGGGGTCAGAGTTGGGACCCATGGTAACTGGTGGTCCATGCTACCAAAATGAGGAAGACATCAGAAGACCCTTTAAAACCAACCCATTTTTACTCTGTTGAAAAACAGTAGGTTTTCACCAAGCAGAAGAGAGCATAAAGCATTTGGGGCCCTGTGGTACTCTCTGGAAAGGATATATGGAAAGCAACTGAAACAACACAACACATTTAGGGGAAAAATACCTGCTTCAGAATGACTTAGTTTCAGCAGAGTAGTTGCCACAAAGACACTCTAAGAAATACAAACATTATCTCATGTCTGGTGTTAACATACTGTATTTAAACATCCTCCCACACAGTGTGAAAGATGGAATGTATTTGGTGAGATTTGAAAGTGAGAAGATGAGCTAGAAGGCTCCTGAATTAGTGTAGTGAGAAATTAAAAAGAGTGCATAACACAGAACAGTGCTTTTAATTTGCCCATTAATCTTCATCGTCCTGCAGATGGGACGCTCTGAGTCCCCCATCTCATTGGACCAATCTCATCTCCTGACCACAGCTCCTACTGCCTGTAGTCAACTTTCCATCTTTCATTCAGCACTGGTTTATACGGTGCTTGCTATGTGTCAGTAGGTGTGGGAACCTGGCAGCAAACAAAACCAAGACTTTGCTTAAAGAGTTTATCTTTCAGTGGAGGAGGACAGTCACTTATTAAGTAAATGTGTACATAGATAGTATGTTAGAAGGCAATAAGTATTCCTGAAAATAAACAAAGCAGCATGAAGGCAACAGAGTGACAGTGTGCTATTTCACCTAGAGTGGTTGCGGAGGCTTCCATTCTAAGGTCAGACCTGGCAAGGACATGAGGAAGTGACAGGGAGTAAACCACCAGGTCTGTGGGGAAGATTCCAGGAAACATCCAGGCAAGAGGCAGCTTCCTGTCCTGAGGCAGCATCAACACAGAGATTGCAATGGACACTGAGGATGGACGAGCTCAGCTTGGAGGCGACTGTCCAGAGATGCAGTAGCTGGGGCCACAGTGAGTGACCTATGGTGACTCTTCTTGGAATGCCTCCTCAAGACAGGATTCCCATGTTAGCATGTCAGCCATGCCTCACCTCCTGGGCTAGCCTCTGTGTCCTGAGTCCAATTCTTCAGCCTTTCCATTAATTATGGGATCAAACCAATATGTTTCTTATCAATAAATTTTCTGCTTGAATTCTATTCTGTGGTCTAAAGCTAAGAAACATATCTGGTAGAGGAATACGTTTTTTTACAGATGCTGATAATTGTGTCTTCATGACAACCTTAAAAATGACATTAGTGTGAGAACTTTAACAGTCTGGAGTAAGGATATCAGGGCAAGACACAGCCTCTCAACCCCTGAAATTCACGGTTGACGTGAATTCCACGGATGACGTTTTTCACGGATGAAGAAAGCACTGAAAATGTGTTTTCAGAAAAAAACAGCAACTGAAATAATTCAGCATGATGCCAATGAAAATAGACCAACCTTAATTAAGAGTTCTGGCTGGGCACGGTGGCTCACACCTATAATCCCAGCAATTTGGGAGGCTGAGGTGGTTGTATCACCTGAGGTCAGGAGTTCAAGACCAGCCTGGCCGACATGGTGAAACTCCCCATCTCTACTAAAAAAATTACAAAAATTAGCCAGGCATGGTGGCACACACCTGTAATCCCAGCTACTCGGGAGGCTGAGGCAGGAGAATTGCTTGAATCTGGGAGGCAGAGGTTGCACTGAGCTGAGATTTCACCATTGCACTCCAGCCTGGGCAACAAGAGTGAAACTCCCGTCTCAATAATAATAATAAGAAGAATTATTTGAAAGACTCATGCACCTTCAAAGCACTGAAGGGCATGCAGCTCATACTGGGTGGTGAGTGCCATTTGCAGGCAGTTGTGTTTTTTCCTAATAAAACAGGTATCTATTTTAAACAGAAAAATCCTTGGGTAAGATATTGAAATTCATTAAAGTGGGTAGGATTGTTGCATATTTTCCTAAGCAAATAAAAACGGTAAGTTATATTTATATGATATAGAGTGTATCATACTGACTTTTTAAGTTTCAAATTTTATATTTATTTGACAATAAAATTACTGAACTAAAGTCTAAAAGTTTAGAAATAACAGAAAACAATGGGAAATAAAAGCCACTTATGATCCTGTTACACACAAATGCTGTTACCATTTTGATGTATGTGTCCATTCGTATTGTGTACATTTGCTTATATTTGTGTAGATTTTTATGTACATGTATTTGAGTATATTTGTGTACATTTGTGTATATCTGTGGGTATTTATGTTCCTATAATTGAGATTACAATGAATGTCTTATTTTGTAACCCACTTTTGGCATATATCAGGGGATATTATGTTACCAACATTTTTAAAAACATTTTTAATGGCAGCAAAATATTATACTGAATGTACATATCACAATGTACATAATAAATCATTTATATTTGAACATGCAATTTTTTACTATAAAATTGCTGTGGTTATTTATATGCATAGTTTCTAAATATGACTTATTTGCTTAGGTAAACCCTAAATATGGATGTAGTCTAAGAGTGTAAGCTTTTAGGCTTTAACTCATGTTGACTAGCACTCCCAGAAGAGCTGCAATATGTAAGATGTCATTAACCTAGAAAACAGAATGACTGTGTCATGTCTGCCAACATTAGACTTAGTTAAAAACCCCAAATATATGCTAAAATAATTCCAACTATTTTTCTTAAAAGTCCATCAGTAAAAACTTAAAAGACTAGAAAGACATCATCAGATGTGCATAGTATGCCCTGCTCTTGGAGACTAAGCAAGGAAAAGAAGAAAGAATCCTCTACATTTATGGGACTCTAGAATTATCTTAATGCACTCCACAGTTGGGTCATTTGAAGAAACAGCTAATTATCTTTCATGTGCCCACTGTGCACATTCCCAAGATACTCGGCAAGATTGTAAAGCACCAGAGCCAAGAGTGGGTCACTGGAATTTAAAGGAGATGAGAGCATTTGCAGAAAGATTCACAGTGATTCTTAGTGATGAGTTAACTCATACAGCTCAGTAATGTAGTTCAGTTTAGAACAGTCTTGCCAAATTCATTTGATGTCTGAAGCTTTTCACATGTCACTAGCAAGCTTTATGTTTCTGTTTTATATTGCAAAGAAAACAATGCAAAAATTAAAATAAGTGCTGGAGGCCGGGCGCGGTGGCTCAAGCCTGTAATCCCAGCACTTTGGGAGGCCGAGACGGGCAGATCACGAGGTCAGGAGATCGAGACCATGCTGGCTAACACGGTGAAACCCCGTCTCTACTAAAAAATACAAAAAATTAGCCGGGCGAGGTGGCGGGCGCCTGTGGTCCCAGCTACTCGGGAGGCTGAGGCGGGAGAATGGCGTGAACCCAGGAGGCGGAGCTTGCAGTGAGCTGAGATCCGGCCACTGCACTCCAGTCTGAGCGACAGAGCGAGACTCCGTCTCAAAAAAAAAAAAAAAAAAAAAAGTGCTGGAGTAAACGGCTGCAAAATTTGCAGTGTCCTGAAGATAATATGTTGTTCTATAAGGCCCCAGTTTAGTTGATAAAAAATAATCAACCAATAAGCATTGATGAGGCAAATCTTTGTTCTGTATGATGCTAGAAATCAAGAAGTGTGAGACAGAAATCTAACATTTAAAGAGGGATCAACTGACTCCACTATTGTTATTGTAGTTATAAAGAAGGGTTTCTGGAAGGATCCCAGATTGTCACACATGACATTGCATCTTTCCGGTTGTTTCCATGTTCAGCCTTCTTCTGAGTCTAATGAACTGCTATAGGTGATGCTCCCTTTCTCAGCCAGATTTCCCATTCTGGTTCATCTTGAACATATGTGTGTCTGAAAGAGAGAGGGTATGTACGGTGTGTATATGCCGTATGTATGTGTATGTGGGTGTAAGAGTGTGTGTGAGTGTGAGAATGTCTGTGTATTTTATGTGGTGTGGTATGCGTGGGTATGAGTGTGAGAATCTGTATATGTGTGAGTGAGAATGTTCATGTTAGTGTGTATGTGTGAATGTAGCATGTGGATGTGAGTCTGAATGTGGATGGGTGGGTGTGAGTGTGTATTTGAGTGTGTGTGCACATACATAATACAAACTCCCCCTTGGCCTGCAGAGACCCAGTGCCAACCTCATTTGTGTTTCATTTTAAATGCTTAAAGCATTAAGTTCATATTTTGACATATCCGTCTTCATTCCTTCTTTATGGGAGGATCTTTCTGGGTCATCTTTAAAATATGGTCATTTTGGAAACAGAGAGACTATTTTCATCTCACCTCACACATCATTGTACAAATACTTGTATACATTGGTTCCATTATAAAGAAGTAAGTTGAGAGAGCGACCACCTAAGCTCTTTACTAATTATATTCTAAATCAATATGCTCATTGTCTGTTTCCAAAGCAACGGCTTTAACATCCCCTGGAAACTTGATAGAAATTCAATTATTTGGCCCACACCAGACCCATTGGAACAGAAACTCTGTAAGAATGCATGGAAACGTGTTTCTTCAGTGATCACTTGAAAGATACATGCAGTCTCCAAGTTTCGCTGATTATGAATTAGCCTGCTGTACACGTTTTAGGCAGGTCTTCCTATGAATATCTGTTTTCAGTTTTCTTACTTAAATATACAGGAATAGGATTGCTAGATCATATGGTAATTGCATGTTGAACTTCATAAGATACCTCTGGATGCCCACCAGCAACCTGTGAGAGCTTCAGTTCTTCATCCTTGCCAACCCTTAGTCTGCATTTTTTCGTTTGTTTCGCTTTTGTTTTTAATTTCCAGAATTCTAGTAGGTGTGGAATTGTTCCACACCTTGGGTTTAATTAGCATTTTCCTAATGATTAATAAACAAACATTGTGACTACTAATGGTTCAAACCTACCTGAAGGCTTGCAATGAGAGATATGAATATGTGCAAAAATGGACATGTGCCAAGAAGGTTAGCTAATTAAATTTCTATATAATTATCCATTTTAAACTGAACACTTTGAGTATCTGAAATACATTACTATGTGATCATTAAGGTACATAGCAACAACAACAACAAAATGACATGAAATCCACCTTAGAGAATTCTTAATTTAGTGGAGGGTGAAAATGTAAGTTTAATGCCTTACAATATGTTGTATAAATGTTCTACTAGATAGAGCTACAGAGAAAGAATTAGGGGATCACAAGGAACCAATAACATATGTCATGACAAAGATTCAGTTAAGGTTTCATAATGCATTAATGCATAATTATGTATATTTATAATGTAATAATATTGAAAATAAAAGAAAATAAAAGCTGGGCATATATATGTGTGTTTCATTATTTCTTTTTTTTTTTTTTTTTTTTTTTGAGACGGAGTCTCGCTGTGTTGCCCAGGCTGGAGTGCAGTGGCGCGATCTCGGCTCACTGCAAGCTCCGCCTCCCGGGTTCACGCCATTCTCCCGCCTCAGCCTCCGAGTAGCTGGGACTACAGGCGCCCGCCACCACGCCCGGCTAGTTTTTTGTATTTTTAGTAGAGACGGGGTTTCACCATGTTAGCCAGGATGGTCTCGATCTCCTGACCTCGTGATCCACCCGCCTCGGCCTCCCAAAGTGCTGGGATTACAGGCTTGAGCCACCGCGCCCAGCCTCATTATTTCTTATCCTTTAAAATTGCATATAATTATTACACACACACATAGTTACAAATTATTTATATTGACACCTATTATTACAAAATCAACTCACACTCTATTTTTCTATAACTTCCTTTTTATCTTTAAGTGTTATGACATTTCTTTCTGGGTTGCTATAATTGTGTGTGTTTGTGTGTTTACCTAATTGTTTCTTATGGCTTCCTTATTATTTTATGGTATAGCTGTAATTTTGTTATTTAAACATTTTTAAAGTTATTTAGCCAGAAAACATATATTTCTTAAACAGTTTCCACATGATAGGCATTTTGCAAGATCTGGGAACACAAGGATGAATTCCACCGCGTCTTTTCTACAGAAACCCAGACTAAAGTTAAGATGAAGGATACAATATGATTTATAACACAAGGACATAAAGTTTATAACAGAGGAGTTATAAACAAAGAAAAGGTGAGAGAAGAGAGTAGGAGATTGAAGAAGGATTCACAAGGAATTTCATAGCAAACACACAAATTTTGCTTTATACTTTTTCGCACAAATCTGCAATTAAAATATTTATATATATGAATGAATATATATATATATATTTGGGTTGAATGAATTAAGCAGTTGATTAAGTGAGAGAATTTATTTGTTTTTTAAGAAAATGTAACCAGAGGGGGTGCCCAAGATGGCCGAATAGGAACAGCTCCAGCCTCCAGCTCCCAGCGTGAGTCACACAGAAGATGGGTGATTTCTGCATTTTCAACTGAGGTACCAGGTTTGTCTCACTGGGGCATATCGCACAGTCCATGCTGGTCCGTGGGTGCAGCCCAACCAGCAAGACCTGAAGCAGGGCGAGTCATCGCCTCACCTGGAAAGCACAAGGGGGAAGGGAATTCCTTTTCCTAGTCAAGGGAAATTGACACACACAACACCTGGAAAATCGGGTAACTCCCACCCTAATACTGTGCTTTATCGGGGGCCTTAGCAAATGGCACACCAGGAGATTATGTCCCACACCTGGCCTGGAGGGTCCCACTCACACAGAGCCTCCCTCATTGCTAGCACAGCAGTCTGAGATCCAACTGCAAGGCTGCAGCGAAGCTGGGAGAGGGGCGCCAGCCATTGCTGAGGCTTAAGTAGGTAACCAAAGCCTCCAGGAAGCTCGAATTGTGTGGAGCTCACCGCAGCTCAAGGAGGCCTGCCTGCCTCTGTAGACTCCACCTCTGGGGACAGGGCATAGCTAAACAAGAAGCACAGAAACCTCTGCAGATGTAAAAGTCCCTGTCTGACAGCTTTGAAGAGAGTAGTGGTTCTCCCAGCACGGAGGTTGAGATCTGAGAACGGACAGACTGCCTGCTCAAGTGGGTCCCTGACCCCTGAGTAGCCTAACTGGGAGACATCCCCCACTAGGTGCAGACCAACACCTCACACCTCACATGATGGGGTACACCCCTGAGAGGAAGCTTCCAGAGCAAGAATCAGACAGCAGCACTCGCTGTTCAGCAATATTCTATCTTCTGCAGCCTCTGCTGCTGATACCCAGGCAAACAGGGTCTAGAGTGGACCTCAAGCAAACTCCAACAGACCTGCAGCTGAGGGTCCTGACTGTTAGAAGGAAAACTAACAAACAGAAAGGACATCCACACCAAAAACCCTACCAGTATGTCACCATCATCAAAGACCAAAGTCAGATAAAACCACAAAGATGGAGAAAAAGCAGTGCAGAAAAGCTGGAAATTCAAAAAATCTGAGCACATCTCCCCCTCCAAAGGAATGTAGCTCATCGCCAGCAATGGAACAAAGCTGGACAGAGAATGACTTTGACTAGTTGAGAGAAGAAGGCTTCAGATGATCAAACTTCACAGAACTAAAGGAGGAACTATGTAACCAGTGCAAAGAAACTAAAAATCTTGAAAAAAGAATGGATGAATGGATAACTAGAATAATCAATGCAGAGAACATCTTAAAAGAACTGATAGAGATGAAAATCATGACATGAGAACTACATGACAAATGCACAAGCTTCAGTAATTGATTCAATCAACTGGAAGAAAGAGTATCAGTGATTGAAGATCAAATGAATGAAATGAAATGAGATGAGGAGTTTAGAGAAAAAAGAGTAAAAACAAATGAACAAAGCTTCCAGGAAATATGGGATTATGTGAAAAGACCAAATCTCTGTCTGATTGGTGTGCCTGAAAGTGATGGGGAAAATGGAGCCAAGTTGGAAAATACTCTTTAGGATATCATCCAGGAGAACTTCCCCAACCTAGTAAGGCAAGCCAACATTCAAATTCAGGAAATACAGAGAATGCCACAAAGATACTCATCGAGAAGAACAACGCCAAGACACATAATTGTCAGATTCACCAAAGAAGAAATGAAGGAAAAAACGTTCAGGGCAGCCAGATAGAAAGGTCGGGTTACCCACAAAAGGAAGCCCATCAGACTAACAGCAGATCTCTTGGCAGAAACTCTCCAATCCAGACGAGAGTGGGGGCCAATATTCAACATTCTTAAAGAAAAGAATTTTCAACCTCAAATTTCATATCCAGTCAAACTAAGTTTCATAAGTGAAGGATAAATAAAATCCTTTACAGAAAAGCAAATGCTGAGAGATTTTGTCACCACCAGGCCTGCCCTACAAGAGATCCTGAAGGAAGCACTAAACATGGAAAGGAAAAACCAATACCAGCCATTGCAAAGACATGCCAAATGTAAAGACCATCGAGGCTAGGAAGAAACTGCATCAACTAACGAGCAAATTAACCAGCTAATATCACAATGACAGGATCAAATTCACACATAACAATATTAACCTTAAATGTAAATGTACTAAATGCTCCAATTAAAAGACACAGACTGGCAAACTGGATAAAGAGTCAAGACCCGTCAGTTTGCTGTGTTCAGGAGACCCATCTTACATGCAGAGACACACAGAGGCTCAAAATAAAGGGATGGAGGAAGATCTACCAAGCAAATGGAAAACAACAAAAAAAAAACAGGGATTGCAATCCTAGCCTCTGATAAAGCAGACTTTAACCTGTCCAAGATCAAAAGAGACAAAGAAGGCCATTACATAATGGTAAAGGGATCAATTCATCAGGAAGAGCTAACTATCCTAAATATATATGCACTCAACACAGGAGCACGCAGATCTGTACAGCAAGTCCTTAGAGACTTACAAAGAGATTTAGACTCCCATACAATAATAATGGGAGACTTTAACACCCCACTGTCAACATTAGACAGATCAAAGAGACAGAAAGTTAAGAAGGATATCCAGGAATTGAACTCAACTCTGCACCAAGTGGACCTAATAGACATCTACAGAACTCTCTACCTCAAATCAACAGAATATACATTCTTCTCGGCACCACATCACACTTACTCCAAAATTGACCACATAGTTGGAAGCAAAGCACTCCTCAGCAAATGTAAAAGAACAGAAATTATAACAAACTGTCTCTCAGACCACAGTGCAATCAAACTGGAACTCAGAACTAAGAAACTCAATAAAAACCGCTCAAATACATGGAAACTGAACAACCTGCTCCTGAATGACTACTGGGTACATAACAAAGTGAAGGCAAAAATAAAGATGTTCTTTGAAACCAATGAAAACAAAGATACAACATACCAGAATGTCTGGGACACAGTTAAAGCAATGTGTAGAGGGAAATTTATAGCACTAAATGCCCAAAAGAGAAAGCAGGGAAGATCTAAAATTGACACCCTAACATCACAATTAAAAGAACTAGAGAAACAAGAGCGAACACATTGAAAACCAACAGAAGGCAAAAAATAACTAAGATCAGAGCAGAACTGAAGGAGATAGAGACACAAAAAACCTCCAAAAAGTCAATGAATCCAGGAGCTGGTTTTGAAAAAATCAACAAAATTGATAGAATGCTAGCAAGACTAAAAGAAGAAAACAGAGAAGAATCAAATAGACGCAATAAAAAATGATAGAGGGAATATCACCACTGACCCCACAGAAATACAAACTACCATCAGAGACTACTATAAACACCTCTATGCAAATAAACTAGAAAACCTAGAAGAAATGGATAATTTCCTGGACACTTACACTGTCCCAAGACTAAACCAGGAGGAAATTGAATCCCTGAACAGACCAATAGCAGGCTCTGAAATGGAGGCAATAATTAATAGCCTACCAACCAAAAAAAGTCCAGGAACAGATGGTTTCACAGCCAAATTCTACCAGAGCCACAAGGAGGAGTTGGTACCATTCCTTCTGCAACTATTCCAGTCAATGGACAAAGAGGGAATCCTCCCTAACTCATTTTATGAGGCCAACATCATCCTGATACCAAAGCCTGGCGGAGACACAACAACAAAAAAAGAGAATTTTAGACCAATATCCCTGATGAACATTGATGCAAAAATCCTCAATAAAATACTGGCAAACTGAATCCAGCAGCACATCAAAAAGTTTATCCACCATGATCAAGTGGGCTTCATCCCTGGGATGCAAGGCTGGTTCAACATATTCAAATCAATAAACGTAATCCAACATATAAACAGAACCAAAGACAAAAACCACATGATTATCTCAACAGATGCAGAAAAGGCCTTTGACAAAATTCAACGGCCCTTCATGCTAAAAACTCTCAATCAATTCGGTATTGATGGAATGTATCTCAAAATAATAAGAGCTATTTATGACAAACCCACAGCCAATATCATACTGAATGGGCAAAAACTGGAAAAAATCCCTTTGAAAACTGGCACAAGACAGGATGCCCTCTCTCACCACTCCTATTCAACATAGTGTTGGAAGTTCTGGCTTGGGAAATCAGGCAAGAGAAAGAAATAAAGGGTATGCAGTTAGGAAAAGAAGAAGTCAAATTGTCACAATATTATTCACAAATTATTCACAATAGCTTCAAAGAGAATAAAATACCTAGGAATCCAACTTACAAGGGATGTAAAGGACCTCTTCAAGGAGAACTACAAACCACTGCTCAGTGAAATAAAAGAGGACACAAACAAATGGAAGAACATACCATGCTCATGGAGAGGAAGAATCAATACTATGAAAATGGCCATACTGCCCAGGGTAATTTATAGATTCAATGCCATCCCCATTAAGACACCAATGACGTTCTTCACAGAATTGGAGAAAACTGTTTTAAAGTTCATGTGGAACCAAAAAGGAGCCCACATTGCCAAGAGAATCCTAAGCCAAAAGAACAAAGCTGGAGGCATCAGGCTTCCTGACTTCAAACTATTCTACAAGGCTACAGTAACCAAAACAGCATGGTACTGGTACCAAAACAGAGATATAGACCAATGGAACAGAACAGAGTCCTCAGAAATAATACCACACATCTACAAACATCTGATCTTTGAAATCAAGAAATGGGGAATGGATTCCCTATTTAATAAATGGTGCTGGGAAAATTGGCTAGCCATAAGTAGAAAGCTGAAACTGGATCCTTTCCTTATTCCTTATACGAAAATTAATTCAAGATGGATTAGAGACTTAAATGTTAGACCTAAAACTATAAAAACCCTAGAAGAAAACCTAGGTAATACCATTCAGGACATAGACATGGTCAAGGACTTCATGTCTAAAACACCAAAAGCAATGGCAACAAAAGCCAAAATTGACAAATGGGATCTCATTAAACTAAAGAGTTTCTGCACAGCAAAAGAAACTGCCATCAGAGTGAATAGGCAACCTACAGAATGGGAGAAAATTTTTGCAGTCTACTCGTCTGACAAAGGGCTAATATCCAGAACCTACAAAGAACTCAAACAAATTTACAAGAAAAAAAAAAAAAAAACCCATCAAAAAGTGGGCAAAGGATATGAACAGACACTTCTCAAAAGAAGACATTCATATAGCCAACAGACACGTGAAAAAATGCTCATTATCACTCGCCATCAGAGAAATGCAAATCAAAACCACAATGAGATACCATCTCATGCCAGTTAGAATGGCAATCATTAAAAAATCAGGAAACAACAGGTGCCGGAGAAGATGTGGAGAAATAGGGACACTTTCACACTGTTGGTGGGACTGTAAACTAGTTCAGCCATTGTGGAAAACAGTGTGGCAATTCCTCAAGGATCTAGAACTAGAAATACCATTTGACCCAGTCATCACATTGCTGGGTATATACCCAAAGGATTATAAATCATGCTGCTATAAAGACACATGCACACGTATGTTTATTGCAGCACTATTCACAATAGCAAAGACCTGGAATCAACCCAAATGTTCATCAGTGACAGACTGGATTAAGAAAATGTGGCACATATACACCGTGGAATACTATGCAGCCATAAAAAAGGATGAATTAATGTCCTTTATACGGACATGAATGCAGCTGGAAACCATCATTCTCAGCAAACTATTGCAAGAACAGAAAACCAAACACCACATGTTCTCACTCATAGGTGGGAATTGAACAATGAGATCACTTGGACACAGGAAGGGGAACATCACACACCGGGGCCTATTGTGGGGAGGGTGGAGGAGGGAGGGATAGCATTAGGAGAAATACCTAATGTAAATGACGAGTTAATGGGTGCAGCACACCAACATGGCACATGTATGCATATGTAACAAACCTGAACGTTGTGCACATGTACCCTAGAACTTAAAGTATAATAATAATTACAAAAATAAAATAAAATAAAATGGAAAATTTAAAAAAAGAAAGAAAATGTAACCAGAAATGAAAAAATGTCGATAACTTTGTAATTAGGTTTATTTGGGAGGAGATAAAGTTTGTTAACGAAGCTGTTGGTAAATGAAGTAAAATTTTCTAATGACTTGCATTTTTACTTTATACAAGTGTTAACAAGCATATGAATACAGGTTGATGAGTGTATTTCATCATGTTAAAACCTCTCACTGAAATTTTGCAAAAGCAAGAGAAATTAAAAATAAAGTCCATGGCCAGTGTGGTGGCTTACACCTGTAATCCCAGCACTTTGGGAGGCCAAGGTGGGTGGATCACCTGATGTCAGTAGTTCAAGACCAGCCTGGCCAACATAGTGAAACCCCATCTTTACTAAAAATACAAAAAAATTAGACGGGCCTGGTGGTGGGCACCTGTAGTCCCAGCTACTCGGGAGGCTGAGAAACGAGGATCGCTTGAACCCAGGAGGTAGATGTTGCAGTGACTCGAGATCACTCCACTGTACTCCAGCCCTGGGGGCCAGAGCAAGACTCCCATCTTAAAATAAATAAATTAATTAAATAAATTAAATAAAAATAAATAAAGTCCACAGTATCTCCCATTACCCAGAACAATTACATTATATGACCGTGCTGCCTCGACCTGACAGAACTCCATGTGGGAAATGTTCTAGTGGGAAATTTGTTTAAGTGTTTCTCATTTCCAATACTCATAATAATATCACTTTCTGTCCAAGACAAAATTCCCTGTCTAGTTTTCAAGTTTTGCTTTGCTATATTTTATATTACTGAATTTTTATTGAGAAAAAGTTGTGTTCATTCCTTATCCTCCCTTGGCATTTAAATACTGAATAGAAAAGGGGAATACAATTACATTTTGGCAGTGGAAGGGATGATTCTAGAAAATATTTCCTAACTAGGGTGACAAATAGTAACTGGCATAGCAGAAATTGCTTCTGTGTATTAAAGACTTATTCATATTAGGAACATCACTTTTCAAGTGTCTTTGTGGATACTTTTTCCCACCAAACTGTGCCAAATAGTCTCGTACTTTCAAACATACATATGCATAACATTTGCTCAGATGCAAGTTTGATAAGAATCACTTAGCAAGTAGTCTGTAAAAGCAATTTAGAAAGAACCAATATGTTACTGTTTGGGTGCACAACTCTATTGGCCTGGTTTAATTTTAGAGTGTATTTTAGTATAATGGATATGCCACATATTCCTGAGTAAAACCTCCATTAAAGATGCCTTGTATTTAGTTGATAATGGAGAGTAAGATATTAAGACTTACTTCCTAGGTCAGAAATTGGAATACAGCTACTCACTGCTGCTTATTAACAGTTATATCATATGTCTTAATTAGTATTAAAAATTAGAATTCCTTTTAACATGAGGTAACTGAGAAGCATAACAAGAACATGTCACCAGAAAGCCTTCCATCAACCTCGGTATGGATTTGAGTCCATGAATCCTGGAGAGCAGGACCAGAGTGCTGACACATTTGATCAGAAGCATTGACACACAGACGCAGTCATACACCTTCACTTCCAACATCCTGACTAGAATCTTTAGCCTAGAAAATTTCATCTGATTGAATGAAATGCCTACTTAAAAAAATAACTTTGAACAATGCTACTTCAAGGTATGCTATACAAAACCATCTTAATGGTTAAATGAAATACTTTTTAGACAAATTACTTAGAATGCATTGTATGATCAGGCCACAGATGGAAGGCAGATGGAGAAATCAATCAGGAAGGAAACATACAAATGAAGACAATAGTTCAGATAGTGTTGATTTTGATAGGACAGAATAACCTAAGGGTGAAATGATAGCAGTGAGTATGAGGTCCAGCATACCTAGGTGAGGTCATCAAGGATGGGCTCCTCTAAGCAGGGCATATTAGAGAGAGGAGGAGCCAGCAGCATACAGATTTTCAGGAAGAATTTCCATGGGTTATATAGGGACCAGGTCCTCTCGGGGGCTGTAAGCGAAGGGTGAGAATTTCATCATATGTTTCATGCTTTAGCACTGTAGGGTGAATTGGAGGGCTCAAAAATAGGACTGGCGATCATTTACGAAGCTTCTTCAGGAATCTAGGGAAATGATAGACATGACTGTGGCAGCAACGGGGATGGAGTGAATCGTGCTTCCATTTACACTGCAGGGATCAACAGGTAAGAATGAGTAGAAGGAGACTGACTGGGCAGGAGCAGCGGCTGTAGATTGGGAGTTGAGCAGTGGGTGGATGAATGTTCTACTCACATATATGAGGCACACAGAGCATTTTTTATGTAAAGGAAAGGGATCAATATGTGTATTTCTTATGCTGGGTTCAAGACACCTATGAAAGCTTCTAGTAGCATTGTCAGGTCAGCAATCTTGAATAAAGGTGAAGAAAGAGAACAGGACTTGAGCTGCTTGTAGTGCTCTGGGCTTTGGAGGTCAAGATGACACAAAACAATGACAAAAGGAGATGAGAAGCAGCACCAAATGAGGTAGGAACACCAGTCACATGTGGTGCTCTCCATGCTGGGGGGATTCAGTGCTTCAGGAATGATGGCAATGCCAAACATAGGGAGGGGGCCAGGAGTGACAGTGGCAGAGCCCTGGCGACCTGGAGGAGAGCAGTCTTCGGAGAAAAGGGGGAGCCTCATTGAAATGGATTGAGGAGAATCTTCATGGAGAGCTAGTGGTGACAATGACTATAGACACATTTTAAAATAAGTCTTGAAACAGATAAATACGAAAAATTTATATACACATATATATAGCTAGATGGAATTATAGACTCAGTTTTATTTGCTTGCTTCTTTGCAGAGGAAATAACTCTGTATTTTTGATATTTTAATACTTACTTCTAGACTAATTCATACATAACTATTATTCAAAAAAATAGATGTGAAACTCATGAAGTAACTCCTGGTTGCAGATCAGAGTCAAACAAGAAGCCCGCTAATGTGAATTTTGGGCCCTTTTGTAGACTTACTCAAGATGAAACTACAGGGATGAAGTCTGACTTCATTTACTGCTTTACAGAAAAAGTCCGGGCTTTCGGGGAGCCGGGGGGTGTAGAGAAACTCATGCTGACATACTCTGCTTCAGGGATTAGTAACACAAACTGAAATATTTTTCTCACCCAACAAAGTTTAGGGAAAGCAGAAATGATTGTCCCAAAATAAAAAATCTCCTTATTGTCAAATGCACTTTTTGTTTGTATTTTCACATATTTTAGAAGGTAGCAGTTTATTTATTTAAATAATTTAAAATTAGATACATATTTTTGAATAATTAGATATCTATGAATAATAAAATCTAAATGCATTTAAAGGGAAATAAAATATGCATATTTAAATTCTAATAAAAATATATAGATGACTTGAACTATCTTTGTATAGAATGTTAGGTGGAAACTTGTAGAAATACAGCTAAATATAGATAAATGATTTTCTTAAACTTATTAAGGTATTTTGGAAAGAAAATTAGGAAAATAAAATACCCATACTTAATGTTATTTTGTATGAGGATAAGAAAATATTTCAACTAAAGAGTATCCAACTTGTGTTTGTGTGTGTGTGTTTGTGTCGTGTATGTGTGTGAATATGCTTTCAAGTTACTTGGGTAAATGTTTAAAAGTGGGAATGCTTGGCCGGGTATGGTGGCTCACGCCTGTAATCCCAGCACTTTGGGAGGCTGATGCGGGTGGATCACCAGAGGTCAGGAGTTCGTTACCACCCTGACTAACATGGTGAAACCCCATCTCTAGTAAATACAGAATAATTAGCCAGGCGTGGTGGTGCATGCCTTTAATCAGAGCTACTTGGGAGACTGAGACAGGAGAATCGCTTGTACCTCGGACAGGGAGGTTGCAGTGAGCCAAGATCGCACCATTGCACTCCAGCCTGAGCAACAAGAGCAAAACTCAGTCTAAAAATGAAATAAAAAACACACTAACAAACATGCAAAACAAAGTGGGAATTCTGAGTTGAATGATAAGGCAGGCTTACTTATCTAAAAAACTGCCAAACTGTCTTCCACAGTGGCTATGTCATATTGCAACCAACAATCAATGTGTGAGGATTCCTGTGCCTCCGCATCCTCACCAACCATTGATATTGTGAGAGTTTTGTTTAATTTTAGACATTTTAAAACTTAGGTAGTGGCCTTTCAATGTGGTTTAAATTTAGATTTATTTATATTCTTATTTGCCATTAATATGTCTTCTATAGTTAAGTGTCTGTTAAAAGTCTTGTGATGATTTTTTTTCTTTATTTTTTTCTTGTTGAGTTTTAAGTTATACATTCTGGATACAAATTCTTTATCAGATATATGATTTGCAAATATTTTCTCTCACTATACAGTTGTCTTCTTATTCTCTTAACAATGTGTTTCACAAAGCAAAAGTTTAAAGTTTTATGAAGTCCAATTTTTAAACTTTTTTTTACCATATATCCTGTTGATGTTGTATTTAAAACCAAAGGCAGGAGTGATTGAATGTAACAAGGACACAGGGAATTTTGAAAGTGATAAAATTCTTCTGCATGATACCTGGGTGGTTGATACATGACTCTATGCACTTGTCAAGAGTCATCTAGTAGATTTGAAGACAGGTCAATTAAAACAATCAACTAGGACGCCAGGGAATGTCAGAATGGAATGCAGACTGTAAAAAATGAATCAAACTGTATTATAAATGTATAACAAACTTCACTGAAGGTGGTGAGGGAAAAATAAGAGCTGACTTGAGAAACATCAGAAAAAGAACTGTTTTGACTGGAAACTGTAAGGTAAGCTAAAGACAAAAGAATTATAGAATTAAAGAATTAATCACTGTACCTTATTTGGGAAACTCGTTTTTTACAGAAATGGAGGTTAGAAATTTTGAAACCGCTTTACGAATACACTAGGGTTTGACAAATAAGTAATAAAATATAGGTAATACATTACTCTAAAGAGTGACGTTGGAATAGCTAAACCTTGCAGATGCCACTTTAAGCAAATTGATTCAGCATTTTCTCTGTCAGAGGAAGAAGCCAGGAGGGATGGTGGGGACTGACTTTGAAGCCCGTGGTTCTGGATTACAACTGGAGGTACTATGAATTTGTTTAATTCAATAACAAATACGGACGGATACATAAATTATATGAGCATGCAGGTTAGGATACATGCATGTGTTCCCTAGCTGTGCATATGCATGGGATCTAGAAGCACTGTAATTCCAGTAATCATAAACACACTGCACGTGCCATTCTTCAGTTTCCAAATATTACTCTCTAACGAAATGAACCAGGATTTCCTGGAAAAATGGCTGATTCTCTACTTGAGGCAGGGGAAATAGAGGATACGCGTAATGCATATTATAATGCTAGAAAGTAGAATAGTGACAAAAATAGAAGTTAAATAAAGATGAGGTTATATCTAAAGGACAGGGGACCCAATCTGAAAGAACTCACAACAGCCAAAGTTTGTACAATTTGAGCAAGAATATACATAACATAGCGTGTGTGTGTGTGTGTGTGTGTGTGTATATCCTCTACATAGTATGTATATACATATAGGCACTATATTAAATATAAAATAAACATACATGAATATGAATTCGTACTGGTATAAAATTGATTATGGATATAAATATATGGCACAGGGGAGTCTTCTTTGCAGAGGAATTCCAAATAATATATGTTCATATACCTCCTTTCAAGAAGTGGAGCTGAATATCCCTACTTTTGAGTGCGGGTTGGAATTAGAGACTCACTTTCAAACAATAAACTATATAAAGTGAGAAATAGTAACTTTATTTTTTTATTTTTATTTTTATTATACTTTAAGTTCTAGGGTACATGTGCACAACGTGCAGGTTTGTTACATATGTATACATGTGCCATGTTGGTGTGCTGCACCCATTAACTCGTCATTTACATTAGGTATATCTCCTAATGCTATCCCTCCCCCCTACCCCTTCCCCATAATAGGACCCGGTGTGTGATGCTCCCTTTCCTGTGTCCAAGTAGAATAAAGATACCCAGCAGGCGCCACTGTAACCAAGTGGGCAAGGTGTATGTTACCAGAAATAAGTCCTGACCTTCCTCAAATAATGAAATAAGAAGGATATTCACCTCTGTGATATTCTTCACAAAAATCTATAAACCTAGCCTAATCATGAAGAAGTATTGAACTAACCAAAATTGAGACTATCTATGAATCACCTGGCCTATACTGATCACAGCTATCAAGGTCATAGAAAACAAAACACCTGAAAAAAAATGCCATCGATTGGAAGAGACCAAGAAAACATGATGACCCAATGCAATGTGGTGTGTTGGATAAAATCTTGGAGTGAAAGAAGACTTTAGTGGAAAAAAGGTAAAGTCTGAATATAAAGCCTATAGTTCAGTTCATGGCAATGTGGCAACGTTAACCTGTTAATGGTTATGTACTATGTTGCACTTAGAATAAAATGGGTGTAGGTTATAGAGTTATTCTGTGTACTATACTTACATCTTTTTTCTAACTATGAAATTATTTCAAAGTAAAAATTCAATTGAAATAATTTTAAGATAGTTTGTGAAAGAATTAGATTTTTCTTTTACTCCAGATGAATTAATAGACACCAAATTTGCCATCATGCTTGAAACAGAGTTGTAGTACTGCTGCATTTCAAAGCTCAAAATAAAACTGCCTTAATTACAGGCAGTATGGTCCTGTTGTAAAAATGCACAGAGAGATCATAGGAAAAGGATAGAGACTACAAAATTAGACCCAGGTTCACATGATCAGTTGGTTTTCATCTAAATTGCAAAGACAATTCATTGAGAAAAGGATTATCTAAAAACAACTGGTAGTAGAACAATTTGATATCCACAGTAAACAAAATTAATTTCAATCAACAATTCAAAAATTAGCTAAAAGTGTATTAGAGAACAAATGTAAAACTTAAAACCACAACAGTTATAGAAAAATAATGGAAGAAAATATTTGTGACCTTTGGCTACGCAAAAAATTTTAAGTTATGACACTACAGAATTAAATAAGAGATAAAATATTCTATAATGTTTAGAAATTCCCAAATATTTGTAAATTAAGCTATGCCCAGGAAACCACAAAATAAATTAGAAGCTATAGATAATTTAAAGATAACAAATATTTGTGAGATGAAGCTTAGAGGGAAATGTATAGCCTTAATTTTTTATATTAGCAAAAAGAAAAGGTTTATGATAAAAATATCGCCTTTCACTCTATAGGGCCATCTGAAGAAAGATTTAATGTAATTCAAGGTAAGTCGAAGAAAACAAACAATAGAGGTAACAGAAAACCAACATAAGATAGAAATAATAAAGACAAAAGTTGGTTGTTTGAAATGATGAATAAAACAAATAAAACTAGTTAGAATTGTAAAAGAAACAGAAAAATCACAATTTATCAGAGCATCACCATGCGTACTAGAGATATAGAAGTGTAAAAAGGAAAAAATATAAACACTCTTCAGTAAAGAAAAAAATGGTAAATGAAATGAAAACTTTTATTGAAAGATAGAATCTGCTAAGATTAATATAAAAAGAGGAAATCTGAATAGCCTTATTTTGTTTAAATAAGTGAAATTGAGACTTAAGACTACATCCTTTGTCCCTATACACAGAACACCCCCAGGTACAGTTGGCTTCATTAGTCCACTCTATTAAAAATTCAGGAAACAATTATGCAAAACTTATACAAACTCTTTCACAAAATGCAAGGAGAGGAAACATTCCCAATTTGTTGTATGAAATCAGTACAGCCCTGAATCCAACACTGACAAGTGCTATAGCGAAATGAAAATGTATTAAAATTACGGACCTATAGCACTTATGATCACGGATGCTAAAATCCTTTATGAAATATTGTCAGATCTCCTTCAGCAATACATAAAAGGATAATACACGTTGGCCACATAGATTTAGTCCAGACATCTAAGATTACTTCAAAATATAAAAATCAATATATGCAGTGATCAATATATGACTGATATATATAATGTACATCTATATGTATATATAGTTATATATGTATTATTGTATATAGTTTAATATATAACCTAAAATGTAGATTGGGATATGGGCATTATTTCCTAGTTTTGCCCATGGACAAGATGTATCAAGAATAATAAAAATTATTGCTAAAAAGACAAATTAGCCCATTAAAAATGGGCAAGTGCTCTGATCAAGCACTCCAGGTATGCCACTAAAGAAGACGTACAAATTGTGAGTAAGTACATGAAAAGGCGCTGACATCATTATGAATCAAGTAAGTGGAAATTAAACCATCTTGGGCTACCAAGTCACACCCACTAGAATAACTAAAAGGAGTAAGACTGGCAATACCAAGTATTGTTAAGGATGTTGAGCAACTGAACTCATAAGCACTGTGTGAGTTGTAAAATGGTATAACATTTCCATTTCCAAGAGGAATAAATCAAGTGTTCATAGCAGATTTTCATATCTAAATTGAAATTGCACAAAATTCTCATGATCAAATGAATAGATAAGCAAATGGTTTTATATTTATGCAATGCTTGCTACTCAGAAATACAAAGAATGGAATACTGATTGGTGCAAAAACAGCTGAATCTCAAACAAGGAAGACTAGACAAAACTAGATATTAATATCTATGGCTGTATGGACAAATCTATATGTCTGTATATAGATATTTAGATACATAGCTATAGTAGTATTTAATTTGTTTGCTTTCTAGGTAAATTAAACTATGAAGATGAAAATCAGAAGAGTGACTGTGCCTGAGTGCTATAGAAATGTTCTGTATCTTGATCAGAGGAGTGGTTACAAAGCTATATAGGTTTGCTAAAACTCATCAAACTGTATCCTTCATATATAAGTATTTTATTTTGTTTAAATTATTCCCCAATAAAAACTTATATTTAATGATTACTTGATAATTCTTTAAGGTAAATCTGATTATAAAAATACATATTAGTATACACAAAATACATATTATTCAACACACAATTAAAAACATATTCTTTGCATCATTATTATTTTCTTATCAAAAAAGGAAGGAGGTTAAATATTAGAGCAGCAAAAGCCTTTAGAAAATGTTGAATTATGGACTTTCCCCGAGCTTGCAGATAGGGTATTACTGGATGCCAAAATAAAAATGTAATATTTAGGACTTTTCATCGTAAGTCATAAAAATGGAGGTAAAATTCAAGAATTCAGCCAAGGAAACAAAACAATTTACACTTCATCGAGATTGCTACTGGTGCTTTGTTTACAGCACTGAGACCTTTCCTGTCTTGCACATTCATAGAAATGAAAATAAATCCATAGAATCGAGAAAGTTATAAAAGTAGTTACCAAAGCTAGACAGAAGTTAACTTTTTCAAAAATTTCTAAAGAAATGTTCATTGACAGACAAAAGCAATAAGTGGTTGTTAGTTTTGGGTAAGTTAAATGTATGTTTTCTTTTTCCCAGGGCATTCCTGACTTATGTCTATTGTCCTAGCAAATTATTCATACCTCTTCCTATCACTCTCCCAAGTGACATTATTTGGGTGGCAAATTCCATGATCATCTTAGTTTGGGAGACCTGGTCCATTTGGACATCAAGATAGGCATTTTTGGTTCATTTCTTCTATTAAGCAGTAAAGGGTTCTCTTCCCATTACCAGGTTCAGATTATGGGAGATCCATGATATCCAAGGCTTTCTTGATATTTAAATGTCACATGGCTGGAATTTTAGAAAATTCTTGAATTTATATGAAATCTATTCGTCTTTCACATATATAGTCTTATTTTTAGGTTGTATCTTAGGAAATAAAAAACAGATTGTACCCATGTATAAAGTAGCTTCTTGGGTGTGTTCTCAATACTTTTTAAGTGTAGGAAGACGGCCATCAGAGAGCACTGGACAGAGTCCCCAGGGATTGACAATACTCAGTGGATGCTATGCCTATGATCATGGAGCACAAACAGGACTTCTATTTAGAATAACAGGGTAATACTATTAACTTCAATTTAATAAAAACAATTTTAAATGTGAAATAGGAAATCAAAGTTTGTTAATTTTTCAACTATGCAATTATTGAATACCTACAGACATTTTCCTAGATTTCCATGTTGATTTATGTAGCTGGAGTTTATTCTTTTTCTCAGTTGTAATCAACCTTCCGTTGCAATAACACTGCATAATTTGTTTCTCTATTCTTTATTACATCAACATAACTTTTAAGTGATTCAATTTTTTGCTATGATAAAGATGCTTTGGTGAACAGACATTCTGGTATGCCTCGATGCACATGTGTAAGAGGATTTTTGTTTTTTAAGGGTACATATCTGGTGATAGAATCGCTGAGACCTTGGATATGGACACCTTTAATTTTAATAAATAATACTAGACTATTTTCCACAATTATTGTACCAATTAATGTTCCTACTAGAGTTTACAAACCAGTTATTCCTCTTAGTCTCAAGCATTTATTGTCTGCATTTGTTTTTAATTTGATGGTCGAATAACATACTGTGAACGGAATGTGCCTTTGCCTGATAACTGTTAGTGGGCGTTGAGTGTTTTTTGATGATGACCGGCCGTTTGGGTTTTTTCTCCTCTAAAATGTTTGTTCTTGTCTTGGGTCCATTTTTATATTGGATTATTTGACTTTTTTCTTTATTGAATTTTAGAAGGTTTTTGACTATTTTAAATATTCCTTTTTTTCACTTGTAGTTGGTTGCAGTTATGTTCTATGAGTTTGTTACTAAACTCTTTACGTATCCTATAAACCAGTCTTATTTTCTGTTCACTTGAGGTAATACTTTCAAATATCTAAATTTTACATTTCCCGGTTTTACCAAAATTCTGCAATATAAATTATCTTATTCCTATTCTTTGCCTACTGCTGGCTTAGCACAGGTTTAGGCATTAGCCTTGTAAGCAAGTTACTCATCACACATCTGATTTTAAACTTCCAAAACATTGTTATGTCCTCTCCTGTTCTTTGTAATTATTAATTTGTGTTTTTCTAGTCTCTTTACTGTAATCTCAATGAGATTTTGGTCAAAGGAAAAAGTAAAATGTGAGTCTTCACTATTTTATAATGTTTATATAGAGAATATTTTCACTATTTGACATGTGTATCAAAAAAGGAAATAAAATAGCAGTGATTGTTTTGCAGCTTCAATGAAACTTAATGTCATATGTGTGTACTTGAGTATTTGATTCTCCCAGCAATTGTATTCAGTAGCTGAGCCTAGTGTTTCTATGGCGTGTTCACAAGCATCCTCTCATTCTGTCCTCATTCATTTGGTTCTATATATAATGGAACTTACAGGTTCCATTATATATGAGAGGGGATCACAGTTCAAAAACCTTAATTATCTGTTCTGGAATACCACCAGCAAAGTAGACAAAGAAATTAAACCAAGAATTAAACCAGAATCCACCTGCAGCTCCCTCTCCTGTTGAAAAATATGCCCAATTAGCTAAGTTGGGCCCTTACCTGCTAGACTTAAAGTGAGGAATCAACTGGGAGCAATTTTAATTCAGAACAAGAAAACAGTAGCAAACGCTGCATGTTTGATATTTATGCGGGACAACTTATTGAGTAATGTGTTTGTTGGTTTTCTAATAAAAGGAGGACATGCTCTTGGGCATTGCACTTAATTTTCTATGCAGTTTGTGTCTCATCTTCTGAGAAAAATTTACTAATCTTTAGGGTTGGAAGAACTATTTCTAGATAATACTCACCTGGAGCCGTATGGAATTGAATACAATTTCTGACACATAAATGTTGTTACAGCAAATTGACTTTCAATCATATCTGAAATTTTTGTGTTAAAGGGGTGATATAAACAATATCTCTTCTAATGGTAACTGGTAACCTTTTGTTGACTTTTGAGATGAATTTGAAAAGGAAAATGCTATTGCTGTGAAAGAATTACCTCTTTCCAAGAAGAAAACCTCTCAGTTTTCTTAAAGGGTCATATGGATTGCTCAAGATTAGTCCTCATCACTTAGAAGCATGGACATGCTTTTGCTTTTTTGTGCTTTCATTTTATATCGCCACTAGGATGGCTTCTAAGATTTACATTTCATTGTGAATAAAATGTAAATAAAATAACATAGTGTGTTAGTAAATTTCCCTGAATAACAAGTCATGTGATTTGTGATCTCTCTGAGTCATAATATATTTCTGAAATCTTCCTTAGAAACACTATGCATAGATAATTATTGCCTTATAATGTATCCTATGGATTGTGAACCCGAAGACATACTCATACCAGTTTATTTGATACTCACTGAACTCTTGCAGAAACACAGAATAGCTGTAGTACTCTTTTGGGAGCACAGAACCTGGGCATAGAATATAGACTGTAGGGTACTTTCTAGAGGAGTTTTGAAAACAACTGGACACAAGCCTGGAAGAAGTATAGGAGTCTGAGAAGTGTGGGGAAAGGGGAGTTCAGGCAGATGCAGCCACCAATGAGAGGGACCACTGCTGTAAAGAGAGGATTTCATATTTAGAGAATGGCAGTGACTTTGGAATAGTAAAATACAGAAGATGATATTGCAATGTCAAGACTTATAGATAGATCATTAAGGACAGTGAATATTATTCTAAATGATACTTATTGTGTCCTAAAGATGATGATCCATGAAAGAACTTATTGCTGAAGAGTCACATGATCATATAAGCTGAAAGTTTATGTTTCAAAAAGATGACTTCAGCAGCAGCGCATAGAACAAATCAGAGATTTTGTATGGAACACTATATAATCAGTTTTTCATGATTATGGAAATCTAAGCAAGGAAAAATAACAGGATAAGCTAAATAAGGTAGAAAGACTTAAGGAAAGTATACAGTTGGGAAATTATTTGGAGATTTTAGTAGAACTTGACCCACTGATTGTATAGGGACAAAGTGAAGGAAGAAATCAAATATGAAGTTCAGTTTCGTGGCTTGGGGCGTGGGAGTTGTGATGATACGATTAACAGATTATATGGGAAGACAGGCATGTCTTCTTGGGGAAAGGCTAACTTTCAGTGTCAATGTGCTGATTCTAGGGACTTTCCAAGAGGACCTGAGAGTTTGTGGTATATGTGTTGTGTGTTGTGTGTTGTGTATGTGTATCTGGAGTTCAGAGAAACCTCTGGCCTAAAGATAGAATCAGTGATTGGCCCTTGAGTACCTGAGGTAATTATAGATTTGAAAGCCCTAGTCTAGTGAGGAGAGCATTCCCACAAAAAAGGTATGGAAGAATCAGAAAAAAAAAAAGAAAGAAAAAGAAAACAAAAATGAAACACCGAATCAAAACATCCTGGGTAGCAGCAATATTTAAGGGGCAAAAGGAGAGACCACAAATTAGGTTAAAAGATAATTGTCTTTAAAAAAACACATTCATTCCCTATTCTGCATTAATAAAGCATATAATCTTAGACAAGCATTCAAAATCCTTCACAACCTGGCCCAAACTGCTTTTATAAGAATGAAAGAGAGGGGAATAATATTTAGGGAAAGAGAAAGAGAAGAGGAAGGAGGAAGAGTGAGAGGCAGAAGAAATGCTGTGTGATTTCTGGTTGAATTGAATTGTACAGTGACAGGGAAGGTGGAGAGCTTGACTTGACTGCCACTTGCTTGGGAGGACAAAATAAGGAAGTGAGATAGAATTAGTCACCCTGGTTCTTGTCAGAGCAGCTCTGTGAATAACCTGAGAGCAGGAAAATAGTGTCACCAAGCCAATGGGCAAGTGAGGTTGCCCAGAGTGAAACCGTGCAGCCCGCTGGCTTTAAGAAAGCACCGGCCAGTATACAGCCAACAGACAATGAAAAAATGCTCATCACCACTGGCCATCAGAGAAATGCAAATCAAAACCACAATGAGATACCATCTCACACCAGTTAGAATGGCGATCATTAAAAAGTCAGGAAACAACAGGTGCTGGAGAGGATGTGGAGAAATAGGAACACTTTTACACTGTTGGTGGGATTGTAAACTAGTTCAACCATTATGGAAAACAGTATCGCGATTCCTCAACGATCTAGAACTAGATGTACCATATGACCCAGCCATCCCATTACTGGGGATATACCCAAAGGATTATAAATTATGCTGCTATAAAGACACATGCACACGTATGTTTATTGCAGCACTATTCACAATAGCAAAGACTTGGAATCAACCCAAATGTCCATCAGTGACAGATTGGATTAAGAAAATGTGGCACATATACACCATGGAATACTATGCAGCCATAAAAAAGGATGAGTTTGTGTCCTTTGTAGGGACATGGATGCAGCTGGAAACCATCATTCTTAGCAAACTATCACAAGAACAGAAAACCAAACACCGCATGTTCTCACTCATAGGTGGGAACTGAACAATGAGATCACTTGGACTCAGGAAGGGGAACATCACACACCGGGGCCTATCATGGGGAGGGGGGATGGGGGAGGGATTGCATTGGGAGTTATACCTGATGTAAATGACGAGTTGATGGGTGCAGCACACCAACATGGCACAAGTATACATATGTAACAAACTGGCACGTTATGCACATGTACCCTACAACTTAAAGTATAATAATAATAAATAAATTAAAAAAAAAAAAAAAAGAAAGCAAGCACCGGCCAGGCGCGGTTGCTCAAGCCTGTAATCCCAGCACTTTGGGAGATCAAGGCAGGCGTATCGCGAGGTCAGGAGATGGAGAATATCCTGGCTAACACGGTGAAACCCCGTCTCTACTAAAAATACAGAAAATTAGCCGGGCGTGGAAGCGAGTTCCTGTAGTACCAGCTACTCGCGAGGCTGAGGCAGGAGAATGGCGTGAATCCAGGAGGCGGAGCTTGCAGTGAGCCGAGATTGCGCCACTGCACTCCAGCCTGGGCGACAGGGTGACACTCTGTATCAAAAAAAAAAAAAAAAAAAAAAAAAAAAAAAAAAAAAAAGATTAAGGCCTAGCTGGGCGCGGTGGCTCGCGCCTGTAATCCCAGCACTTTGGGAGGCTCAGGCGGAGGGATCACGAGGACAGGAGATCATCCTGGCTAACACGGTGAAACCCTGTATCTACTAAAAATACAAAAAAACTAGCCGGGCATGGTGGTGGGCGCCTGTAGTCCCAGCTACTCCCGAGGCTGAGGCAGGAGAATGGCGCGAACCCGGGAGGAGGAGCTTGCAGTGAGCCGAGATCTCGCCACTGCACTCCAGCCTGGGCGACAGAGCAAGACTCTGTCTCAACAACAACAACAACAACAACAACAACAACAACAAAAAGCACCAGTCCCTAGCAAGACTTCATCCTCCATCATGCTTCCCTTTGTTAGCCCGCTGGATCTCCCACTGAGGCGCTATCTAATCTAGGACATCAGGATAGGAAGGGGTATTTACATCACATATGTGAAGCTGAATCCTCTGTCCTGATTGGCATCAGCCTGGCCATTCGTGGTGATTATGTAGTGACGTGTTCTGCTCCTGTCATCTGCCCCCACTGCTGTTCCTGGAGGTTAACATGCCCCGGCTATCCCAGATTCAGAGCATGCTCCTCTTACTGCCTCATGGGAGCCTGGACCCAGAAACTTTCTCGCATATTCTACAACAAGGCACAGCAGAGATCACCATGAAATCTTTAGGAAGCCTTTCTAAGGGCTCAGGGCAAACAGAAGGGGATGGCATCTGGTGTTATGTGGCTGTTTCCAGGATTCATGGTTCCAGTCTTTTCTCATAGAGTTGCTAACTACCTGCTTCCATACCCTAGGTCCCAGTTAACTCTTCAGAAGAGAGGCCTCTCCCTTCACCCTCCAGGGGAGGCCCTTTCTGGTCTCTCAACTCTGTAGATTCCATCAACTGGGAAGAAAGCAACTCTCCTCGACTCAGCCAGTTATTCCACTGCCCTTTATTGAGACAGACTGGTTTCATCCACAGAAACTAAGTCCCATATTCTCTAGTTTTAAATTTCGAAAAATTCTTCTTAATCATAACCTATAACCTATTGATTAGAAGACGACTTATCTGTGTCCCTTTTACTGTTGCTTCTGAGTATTCCAAAATATAATTTTTCCAAAATTTAGGTCTTCCAGTTAGAATTCCAAGTTTTTTTAATAGACTTAGTATTACAAATTTCTCTTCAGGTTTATTTTATTTTATTTTTTTGACGGAGTCTTGCTTCTGTGCCAGGTGGGAGTGCAGTGGCGCCATCTCGGCTCACTGCAACCTCCGCCTCCTGGGTTCAAGTGATTCACCTGCCTCAGCCTCCCGAGTAGCTGGGACTTCAGGCGTACGACACCACGCCCAGCTAATTTGTGCATTTTTAGTAGAGACGGGATTTCACCATGTTGGCCAGGATGGTCTCGATCTTCTGACCTCATGACCCTCCCACCTTCGCCTTCCAAAGTGCTGGGATTACAGGCATGAGCCACCGCACTCGGCCCAGGAATTTTTTTAGTAAAATTAATTTGCTTTTATAATAGATTATTTAAATTGTAGTTTAAAATTCTAAATGCAAACTGACAAGTTTAAGAATTCAAAAAAATCACTTATGTTGGATCCTACCTTTTCAAGATAATGACTACATCTTTACAATTGCTGCCTTTAGCACTGCAAATTATTGAACTGACAGACTGAAATCTACGGGTTTGATCTACCTCTTGCATTTGCTTTTTCCTCTTGTCTCTCTTCCATTTTAATGTTCCTATTGATCTCAGAGACCTTGATAGAAAGACACAGGTTTTGTTTTGTTTTTTTTTCTTTTCTATCATCATGGGCCTGCTCAATATGCTTAAACTATGGTCAGAAGTAAAAATGAACAGAAAGCTGATTTTTCACAATGCTTGTCTGAAATGGTTAAGGAGAACAGAACTTTGCTCTGCTGCTATTCAGATGCTTTGCCATGGCTGGTACAGCATGATGCACAGTTACAAAGAACTTCGCATATGAACATGTTCTGTTCCAGTATGAAATTTTGAAAGGGGATTGCTTTTTTCCACAGAACTGGCAATTCTCCATTGACAAGCACGAACAGTGGATGACGCTGGAAACCTTCTTTACTGGTCATTTAAAGCTCTATCAGACAATCTGAAATGATAGTTTGGTTCTTCAAAATCAAAAGATATTTAAAAGTAGATAGGTTTTTAAGTAGATAATTTTTAGTGAACACATTTTAAATTACTAGGGGATATTTGGTTGCAACTCTCTTTGTGCATACAAAATATTACATGTCATAATATAAATTTCACTTATCTATTTGTCCTTTGTTTTCTTTCCCTGCTACATTCACAGACCCTAGAAGAGTACAAGGTCCCTAATATACACTCAAACATGCGGTGAATGTGTAAATAGAAGTAACTCTTCAAAATATGCAACCCTTATGTCAACAGTTTGGAAACTGTTTGGAAAAAAATATTATCTCCAACTATGAATTCTATTGCTAAATACTTATTATGCTGCATGGCTTTATTAAATGGTATGACTATACAACATCAGAAGATAAAGTTCATTCTTTTGAATATTACTCTAAACATTCTGGTCAAAGAATAAGCCATCCCTTATTTATAGGTTTTCAAATTTGCTTTTAGCATATTTTATGTATGTCATAAATTAAGACAATAGTGACTCTAATCCATAGAAACTATGCTTTTCCCTCCCCAGCAATAAAAATGATCTTTTGTCTCCCACACACACATACACAAATGTTGAGTTTGGTGTCAGGTGTTTATAATATTGGACAGAGCAGTGTTGAGTTCTGCTTTGATGAGCTTCACAGGCATAGCTTTGCTTACTGAAAAGAGAGCAATTGGCTTAATATTGCTCGATTTAATTAAGTTTGGTCAATTTAACATAAAGTTTAGTCTCCATCCCCAGCCAGAGATTCCCATTTACCTTGCTCTAGCAAGTTGTCTGAGTGAGGAAAAGATTAATTTTCTACATCACAGTGCAGTCAGTGACAGGAATGAGGCTTTAGCAAACTGATGTATGGATGTACAGAAATCATTTTTGCAAGTAGTGATTTATTCAAGCAAGAATCAAGAAAATGTCAAAGTGTATCCAAAAATTATTTTGTGTCCCGTATACTGATGTTTGCTGTAGAGTTTTTTCATCCTTGTACTCATCTCCAAATAGAGCTTTTATATCTAGAAACAGTACAATTGGCTTAATATTGCTTAATTTAAGTAAGTGAAGCAATTAATTTACATCATCCTCAGCCAGGGACACTCATCTACCATGTTCTGCATATTATCTGCTTGAAAATTGCTTCCATTATGGCCATGCCATTTTTATTTTCCTTTTTTAGTGATTTACAACTATAATTTTCAGATCATTACAGAAACCCTACATTGGAAAACCTTAGTATTTCCTAAAAATATCAAGATATATGTCTATACATACATTTGTCATATAACCAATGGGCATTACTAGTTGAACCTGAAGATGCATTGTAACTTAAATGCCATCCAATTATGCTAAATAAAAATATCTTTGAAATTAGGAAAGCAAAAGAGTCTGTTTCTAAACCAACTTTTCCTATATGTCACTCAGGTATTAAATCTAGTATATATAAAACCTCTCATATCACATTCCTTCAAATAACATTGACCTCTCTGGACCGTGATTATATGTAATAGTCCTGATAAGAAAGTATATTTGGCCAAGCATGGTGGGTCATGCCTATAATCCCAGCACTTTTTGAGGCCTCGGCAGGCAGATTGCTTGAGCCTATGAGTTTGAGATCAGCCTGAGCAAGAGAACAAAACCTCATCTCTACAAAAAAAACCCACAAAATACAAAAGTTGGCCAAACATGGTGGCATGCGCCTGTAGTCCCAGCTATTCAGGAAGCTGAGATGGGAGGATCCTGTCGGCCTGGCAGGTTGAGGCTGTAGTGAGTCATGATCATACCACTGTACCCCAGCCTGGGCAAGTTTGCAAGATTCTATCTCAAAAAAGAAAGAAGGAAGGAAGGAAGGAAGGAAGGAAGGAAGGAAAGAAGGAAGCAAGGAAGGAAGGAAGGAAGAAAATTTGTTTCACTCAAGTATTATTTTGAGAGAGATTTAGAAAAGCCATTAATTAGTTTGCATATCATATTTTTCTAATAATTTAAAAATTGTCTTAGATAAATATTGTTATAAAATACATGGTTACTTAATGAAGGAATCTAAATTTTAACTTTTGATGTTATGTGGCTACTTCTTGTGCTTTCTCTTACTAAAATATAAAAATATAATTTAATTACAATTCCTTTAATTTGTATAATAAAACTTAAGCAAGTTAAATGATTTAGTAACCTTTTTCTAAAATGTTTAATATTTCCCAACTTCCTGAAAAAAATCTACACATCTTTAGGAAGGATCATATTTGTGAAAAATTATAATTCCCAACTACTAATTCTATTGCTACATACTTCATACAAACACAAACCACTTTACATTGTTAACATAAAGACAATCAAATGTAAATAAGGCCACAAATTGTAGATGTATTATTAAGACCAAGTCATTCCATTCCTTTTATTACTGCCATTAAGGAACAATTGGTTTTTTTGTCTAACAGTAAAGGAAAGAAAATATGTACCTCTCATCTGAAGATATGCACACAAAAATACATAAACAGAGGATACAGTATAAGATGCATTTTGCTTGTTTTACTTTAGTATAATAGTTGACAAAAACAAAACCTTAACACATATGTATGTGTATACATGTATATGCATGTGTGTGTCTATATATGTGTGTCTGTGTGTATATATATGTTATAAAGCATATTAATACCATAAGAATCTGTGAATCTATTACCCAATGTAAGAAGTGGAGCATGACAACTGTAGTACACATGATTTTTACTATATTTGTATTTTATTCTATTTTCCTTTAAGAGATAACACTATTTGAAGTTATATTCAACATTTCCTTTACTTTTTAAGTGAAGGGGTGGACGATGATCCTATTATCCTGCCCCGGCACACCTGTGGGCATTTCTCGTTAGGTGGAACATTAAGAAAAGAAATGAGACACAGAGACAAAGTATAGAGAAAGAAAAAGTGGGCCCACGGGACCGGACTGGCGCTCAGCATACAGAGGACCCGCGCGGGCACCAGCCTCTGAGTTCCCTCAGTATTTATTGATCATTATCTTTACCATCTTAGAAAAAGGGAAGTGGCAGGATAATAGGATCATCACAGGGAGAAGGTCAGCAGTAAGACATGTGAATAAAGATCTCTGTGACATAAGTTTAAGGAAAAGTGCTGTGCCTTAATATGCATATGCAAACGTCTCTATAAACCTTTTTAGTGCATAAAGAGCAGCATTGCGCTAGCAAGTCCCACCTTTCGCCCTAAGGCGGTTTTCTCCTTTCTCAGTAAACAGAACATACAATCGGGTTTTACACCCAGATGTTCCATTGCCCAGGGACGGGCAGGTGACAGATGCTTTTCTCTATCTCAACTGCCAAGAGGCCTTCTTTCCTCTTGTACTAGTCCTCCTGAGCACAGACCCTTCACAGGTGTCAGGCTAGGGGACGATTAGGTCTTTCCCTTCCCACGAGGCCATATTTCAGACTATCACATGGGGAGAAACCTTGGACAATACCTAGCTTTCCTAGGCAGAGGTCCCTGCGACCTTTGGCAGTATACGTGTCCCTGGGTACTTGAGATTAAGAGAATGGTGATGACTTTTAACCAGCAAGCTGCCTTCAGGCACTTGTTTAACAAAGCACACCCTGCACAGCCCAAAATCCTTTAAACCTTGAGTCACTACAGCACATGTCTTTTGCAAGGACAAGGTTGGGGGTAGGGTCACAGATTAACAGCATCTCAAATACAGAACAAAATGGAGTCTCTTATGTCTACTTCTTTCTATATAGACACAGTAACAGTCTGATCTTTCTTTCTTTACCCCACATTAAGAAACTTTTAAGATTTTAATTAGTTATAATTTCTAGGAAGTTGCAAAGAAACATACAGAGAGATGCTGTGTACCCTTCACCCAGCTTCACCCAAATTTAACATCTTGCGTAACTGCAGTACCTGATTATGAAAAGCAGGAAACTGACCTTGGTACAACCCACAGAGTTATTTGGTTACACGTGCACTCGTTTGTGTGTATATGTCATTTTATCATATGTATATTTCTGTGAAACTCCCATCACAACTAAGATATTTAACTTATTAAATAATATGCCAGGCAGAGTGATTGTTTCACATTTTTATGTAGATGAGGAGTGTTTTAAAACATTTATTTTCTTTCTGAAACTTTTCCATCTTTGTCACTTACAATTGAATTTGTTTTCCTCAGTGATACTTGTATTTGAGGGTTTTCAACGAATAATAATTTCATTGAATAATTACAGTGAATAATAATTTATTTCACAAAAAGATGTCATAGCGCACACAGTATGAATTTATCAATATTAAAAGACACTTTGAATAACTGACATCAATAATGTATTTTTAAAACTCACATGTATACTCTTATGTTTTACACTTAAATTTTCCAGTTAAATTCCTAGGTCAAAAATGAAGTTTGACTTCTGCTTCTGAGAAAACTGGAGTAGAAGCAGTTTTGCTTCTTCCTCCCACTTAAATGCAACTTAATATCTTGGACATCACATAGAGAAAAACATATAAAGACCTAGAAAGGGAGAGAGAAGACGGCCCACTCTTAGGGAGCTCAGAACTGGGAAGGACATGGTGTGGCAAGAGCCCCTGGTATTTCTTATTTGCCTCATATATTCAGGTTGGATAGAAACTTAAAATCTCTCCTTTCTTCTAGTTCCTTGTTAAGTAATACATTGATTAACCTACCATTTTTAGATTTTTATTTACTTCATTAGCTGTAGTGAACTCTTCTTTGGACTGTCTGTGTTTTGGTTTGAGGTTTTTATTTGATTTCTTCATTTCCCTCATGGTGTTACATTAAAGCCTCTGCAGAGGTCCCAATTAGGAGCTGAGGTTTGTGGCTTGCACTTGTAATCCCAGCTACTTGGGCAGTTGAGGCAAGAGGATCACTGGAGCCAAGGAGTTAGAGGCTGCAGTGAGTTATGCACTGAGTGTTGCACCCACTGCACTCCAGTCTGGGTGACAGAGTGAGACCCCATCTGTAAAAAAATAAAAAAATTCGTGGTAAAAATGTAAACAGAAGACTCATCTAGCTAGACTCATCGAGCTTCATTTCCCTTTTTGCTCTTCATATTTGCACCTGGGGCTGTAAGAGTGGTACTTTGAACATTGTATTCTAGTTCTAATGTCCGCTCACCTCTGTGGCTATAGAGACCAGGAGTAGACCGGCCTCAGTGAGGATAGCCTGTTGTTCTTTAACTAATGTTCCTACTTTCGCACCTCAATATTGGTCCTGTGGTACAAGGTTACATTTTTTTTAATTCAAGAGGCTTAATGTATATTTATTATTTCATAGATAAAATCCATCAAATACATCTATATAAAATAATAAATAAATGGAGAAAAACAGATTAGTCTAAAATTATTTCACATAAAATAACTAAGGAAACAACCTGTGAAAACACTTAAAGATATCATAATTATTCCAGTGCAATTAAATTATTTTGACACAATATCTAATTCTGCACTCCTTATCACATAAATTTAAAAAAATATGGAATCACATGCATGACATGTGGGGATACAGTAATAACAGAGTGAGGCATAAGACTTAACTCGTGTATTGGTTATGTATTGTTGCATAAAAACATGTAGCAAACTTAGTCATTTAAAACAGTACTCCTTTGTTTCCTCATAGTTTCCATAGTTAGAAGTGCAGGCACGACATATGCAGATTGATTCTATGCATAGTCTCACAAGGCTACAATCATAGTGTCATTCAGGCTGTGTTCACATCTGGAACTCCGGGGTTCTACCAGACTTGCTTAGGTTTGTGGCAGAATCCCGTTCTTTGCATTTCTAGGACTGAGGTCCCCACATTCTTGCTGCATGCTGGCCAAGGGCTGCTCCAGGTTCCTAGTGGCCGCCTCCTGGAGGACTTGGGTATGCAACCATCTCCACAGGGCAGCTTCCCTCTTCCAAAAGCACGGGAGAATCTGTCCCAGCCTGAACCTCTGATCCTTTGTAGGAGCTCCCACCTGATCAAGTCTGGCCACCCACTATAATCTCCTTCAAACTGATTAACTCAAAATTGACTGATTTGGGAGATGACAGCCACATAATCCCTCCACTTTTGTCATCTGATAGAATCTCATCACAGGAGTGAAATCCACAACTGCCACAAGTCCAGTCCGCAGCCAAGGAGCATTTTAGGGGCAAGAATCTGGGGGCCATCTGTATTAGTCAGGGTTTTCTAGAGAGACAGGACTAATAGGAAATATATATGTATATTACATATATATATAATGGGAGTTTATTAAGTAGTATTAACTCACACAATCACAATGTCCCACAATAGGCTGCCTGCCAACTGAGGAGCAAGAAAACCAGTTTGAGTCCCAAAGCTGAAGAATCTGGAGTCGGATGCTCAAGGGCAGGAAGTATCTGGCACAGGAGAAAGATGTAGACTGGGAGACTAAGCCCGTCTACTCTTTTCTTGGTGTTCTTCCTGCTTCATATCTTGGCAACACTGGCAGCTGATTAGATTGTGCCCACCCAGATTAAGGGTGAGTCTGCCTTTCCCAGCCCACTGACTCAAATGTTAATCTCCTTTGGCAGCACCCTCAGACACACCCAGGTTCAATACTTTGCATCCTTCAATCCAATCAAGTTGATACTGAGTGTTAACCATCACACCATCCAAGAATTATTCCTAGCACATCTCACAAGCTTTACTCTAGTTAAGGGTTCTCAGCTTAGCTATGTTTCAGATTTTGAGGGAGCTTCTTTAAAATGCATATTTGTAGGCCTCTATCTGAATCTGATTCAGATTCAGAATTGAACCCTCTCTCCTCAGTTATAAATATATTATTATTTTCAATAAGCTATAGAAGCAACACTTATGCAGCCAGCTTCATCACCCTGGGACTTCTGATAACCACTTCTCTATTAAATATAGACATCTCACCTGCATTTCATTTATTAAAGTACAGTATTTTCAAAACTACGGTTGAGTTCATGAGGGGCCAAGTAACATAAATGGGATCATTAAAAACTAAATGACAAAGGCAGAAGCATCTCTCTAGCCTCTGGAATTAGCAATCTGTTGTTCAAGCCTTCAATGTTTTAAGGGATCAGCCTGCCCCCCCCACAATAAAACTGAGTTAATAGCTAAGTTTCATAAAAAAGTTATCACTTCTTGGCATTAAATCAATAGACTATTCCTCATGATGAAGGCTTTTACATATTATCACTAATTTAAACTTGGAGTCTCATTCTAAATTTGGATCCAAGTGCTACCTACTGGCAGATGAAATTTTGGGCAGATTGCCAAATATCCTCTGGTACTCCTTCTGAAGTCAATTTCCCCAAAGTGTGTTCTACAGAACTTAATCTTGTGACATTAGTCATTTGGAAAATATTACCTCGCTTCCTCTCTTGATAATTTACAGGGATTTGAGCTATTCCTAGAAATTGACAAGAAAGTGTGGAAAATTGTGTATGATTTGAGTGTAAATAGCAGGCTGGTCTTCCTCATGGGGAAAGTAGATACGTTTCAGTGTGTAGAATTCATCACTTCTATTTTTGGATGCTCATAGGACTTATATATTTTTTTTTAATTTCTGCATCTAGACTGCTCTCCAGAATGTTGAGATTGCCCGAGAAGTGACCCCAGCAAAAGAAAAATATTGCTCTACCTGAATTCAAGTAAGACCATTACTTTGAAGTAATGTATCATGCGTAAATTAGTGGAAAAAAATCAACTGTATTTGTCTACACTTCTAAGAGACAATTGTTTTCTTTGATATTAATCTTTCTGAAGCCTCTTTCTCTGTTCTTGAAAATTGACATAGAAAACAAAACCTCTTGTTATGGAAGGAGTAGAAATATTCAGAAATATCTCAATGTTTAATTGCAGTTACACAGCATTTAGATGTGTCTTTCCACAATATTTATTTAAACAGCTATGTTGATTTGTGTTGTTTCTTTAATAAATACTATTTATAGGAATTAGAAAAATAATTGAGTTTTTCTAAAACACCCTTTATCAGGTGAAGGGTCAGTGTCTCCTCATGAAGATGGTAACTGGAGTTACACATTTCAGTGAGGTGTGATTTCCTAAGAAGTAGACACTCAACGAGCAGGGGGCAGGGGGCGGTGCTTGGCAGAGTGACTATGGACTGTCACGTTCTCTTTTGTTTGTTCGCAGGAATGAGTGAATGAGGTGAAATTAGTACAATGAATCAAATTCCTTCAGGAAGGGAGTGTGAGTCAGCATGTATGATGCAGGTGGATCAATGACCTTCTAGTAGAATAAGTGTTACTTTAGGAAGGAATCATACACTATTTGTTGGAAGGAGGTGAACCTGGCTAGAAAAGGTTAGGATTGAAGTCACTAAATCTGTTTTTATAATAAGCTGTCACAGTATTTTTGACAGCTTATGTCCTGGCAGTCCAAGGACTTATAGTATGGTTTTAGTAAGAATCATCAAACTCACTGATATCTGTTAAGTTTCAATGAGTGCCAGTACTGAAAAGTATATTGTGTGCATATTTATGTATTCAATTATACTTAAATGTAGTATAGAAGTGGTGAGAATCTTTGAGTGTATCATGTGTTATAAAAACCATGAAATTTTATAACTATGTAGCCATGCAGATTGTCTATTATAAGAGATTTCTAGGCTGGGTTTTCAAGGACTATGGCAAGTTCAGAGGCACTGGGGATTAGGCAATTAGGCCTCAAAGTTGTCCCGTTTGCTACCTATTCTGTTAGACGTGGAAGCCACATTGTGCTGTTTCTTGTCGTGGAATGTACATGGGAATGGGTTGCTCATAGATTGATTTCCCTCACCCAATCTGACCCTAAAATTATTCAGGTAGATTTTTAAACAATTATCTTCTTAAAAAATTTTACTTTAAGTTCTGTGATACATGTACAGAACATGCAGTTTTGTTACATAGGTATACATGTACCATGGTGGTTTGCTGCACCTATCAACCCATCATCTAGCTTTTAAGCCCCGCATGCAGTAGGTATTTGTCCTAATGCTCTCCGTCCCCTTGGCCCCAACCCCAACTCCCAACAGGCCCTGGTGTGTGATGTTCCCCTCTCTGTGTCCACGTGTTCTCGTTATTGAGCTCTCACACGTGAGAATATGTGATGTTTGGTTTTCTGTTCTTGTGTTAGTTTGCTGAGAATGATGGCTTCCAGCTTCATCCACGTCCCTGCAAAGGACATGAACTCATTCTTTTTTTATGCCTGCATAGTATTCCATGATGTATATGTACCACATTTTCTTTATGCAATCTATCACTAATGGATGTTTTGGTTGGTTCCAAGTCTTTGATATTGTGAATAGTGCTGCAATACACATATGTGCGCATGTGTCTCTACAGTAGAATGATTTGTAATCCTCTGGGGATACACCCAGTAATGGGATTGTTGGGTCAAATGGTATTTCTGGTTCTAGATCCTTGAGGAATCACCACACTGTCTTCCACAATGGTTGAACTAATCTACACTCCCACCAACAGTGTAAAAGCATTAAATAATTATCTTTAAATTAAACAGTGTATTTTCATCATTCATGTAAACTCAGAAATTTCCAAAGCACATTTTCTACAAAGCAAAAAGAACCCTTTCTAATGCATTATAAATGCCATTATATATCCAAAGTTTTCAAGTTATTTTTCATTGCTAGACCTTTTTTCGTAGTTAAATATGTGCTTCACATAAAACCTCATAGGGGAGTCCAACAGACAAAAGAGGGAAAAATAAGCATTTTAATGGACGAAGCAGTGAGTGATCTAGAACTTGGCTGCTCTGTCACTGCCTTCATTTCTTCTAAATCCATTCCCATTCCCCAAACCTCCAGACTAGATGAATATTAATATTTCTTTGAGTCCTGTGATTCCCTGGTTTTTCAATTCTTAATTTGGAAGCACTTGTGGAAGAATCAATTGAAGGGCACAGAGAGCAAAGGATGGAAGCTGAAACTTCCAGAATTATTCTGGGCTAGCCATCAGTGGCCAAGCTGTTGCTATGCAAGAGGGGATCATTTATTCCCTTCTTAGAATTTCCAAGTGTCAGGGGCCACTCTGCATGCTTTCACACCACTGCTGTGCAAAGATTTCAAAGTATCATGCACAGCAAATCCTGACTAAAGCCCAATAAGAGTACAGGTTATACATGAAGAAATGGAGAAAGGCAGTTGTAAGGAAAATAATGGAAATTCACTTGAGGGCAGCTATTCCCATTCTCAAACTATCTTCTTCTGACAATCCTGAAAAGTGTTAATATTTTGTTATTTTTCAAAAATATGGCTGGATGCATTTCAAGCCATCCTCTTTCTTCTTAAATATATCTCTTTGCCTCTTCATGTTTAATTCATGCTCATATTTGCCCACATTTAAAGCTAGGCTGACTTCACATTGGAGTTGAAAATAGCCCCAGGAGCATAAGGAACCCTGAGAGCCTGAGTGTCCTTAAGTGTCACAGCTGGGTCCCTGCCCCTTTGTGCTCGCTGCTCTTTCTACCTGGCTAGAGGCAGCCCCAGGCTTTCTGGGTATTTTAAAATTACTGTAACAAGAGTATTATAATAAAAATACTTAATATTTTAATACATAGAATTTTATTTATTTATTTATTTATTTATTTATTTTTATTTTTTTTATTTTTTTTGCTATTGCTGCTTTTGTGTGCTTTGGGGATGTCTGAGGCCTCTGCCCTTGTACTTCAGTTGGTCCTTCTGCGGTGGCCTGCCCCTCTTTGTGTCACAAGCTGCAGCTGCTGACAGGATGCAACTTCTATTGGCCCATGTGCCGCCAGAATCATTGTTCAAGTTCTTAGTATTCTTACGCAAGTTTGTGATTGAAGATGGCTTCACTCGGAAATCATCTCTATTTCTAGTATTGTCTGTCACAGATAAAATGACGCCATGATCAAATGCAAGCAAGCTTAGCATTCAGCCCAGTACTGACTTCATACCCTGGGAAACTTTCTGAATTCATTCTGATTGGGACCCACTGCCCATTTCTCTTGTTTCCTGGATCTGACTGCAAAAGTTTCATGTAGGGAAGGCAGGTAAAGTCCCCAGCCAGTGCACTAATAGCAGTGAGGTTCCCCCAGACTGGAAAAAAACCACACTGACTTGCATTTGTTTGCTTGTTTTATGTTTCCAGGAAAGTTATATGAGAGGGAAGAAACTGTAGTTTCTCCTTGTGATCTCAGGATTAACTGTTGTACCACAATGTATAAGGTCCAAATGAACATTTCAGAAAAATTGATCAACTGAAGGGAACATTTCTGTAGCTCCATTTTGTGCATTTCAAAGACTCTCTTAGTTGAGGAAAGTCTAGCTACACTTAAAAATATTCCCTTTTATTGTTAGTATTGTCTACCCTAGTGGTATGAGGGGACTTCTGGAAGTTCTCAAGTTCTCAGAATTGCTTTTCCTCATGGGCAGATTAATCTAGGTTGCTTTAGTTTGGTGATTCCATCTCTCCCTGTTCAGTCAAGAGAAGGTGGGACCATGGTGTGCAGGGAAAGGCCATTGGCATCCTCTCAGGACTAAAAGTGTGGGCCTGTATTTGTGTCTGTCTGTGAAGTAGAGTCACAGGAAAATCTTTAGGTCACCATCAGACACATTTGGTAATACAAGGAAAAACAAACAAGTCTCAAAACTTATTCTCATAAATTTTGTTGTGTTAAATGCTGCTTATACTAGAAAAGCTGCAGAACAGAGTTGCAGAAGCTCTGGAGCATGGCAGCTGAAATGGTGGAGAGAGGCACTGTCTTCCTGTGAGTGTGGGACCCTCTTGTTCATATGACTTTCCACATCTGCTCAGTCCTGCCTTCTTTCCAAATTTCAGGAGTTTTCCTTGCCTTCAGGCTGGAATACCCCTAGTGATGGTTCTCACTACCCCATGGTTACCATGTGTCAGCTGCAGTCAGTGCCTCATTCCTGAACTTGCCTGCTTGCCTCCCTCTGTCCTGGATGCAAAAGCCAATCTTCACTTCAGCCTCAACTATTCCCATGGAGGAGCTGTCACAGCTGTGCAGTGTCTGCCCCAACCCCGCAGGACACACAGAGACCTTGCTTTGCTCAGAGAGGTTGGTTACATCCAGCAAAAAGCTCAGGGGCAAATGTTAAGAGGCAAACATTGACAAGTGAAACAGGAGTGGGCTGGCTTCATGGAAACAAAAACTTACTTAGCCTTATAGGTCCCCTGCATATACAGCCCCACACTTAGTTGAATGCTCTGACCTCTTTAACACATGTTTGTTTTAATTTGCATACAGTCATATGAGTGCTTCGTGTTGTAGTGCTCTATGGGTCTTGACAAATGCATAATATCATGGAACCATCATTACAGTGTCACACAGAGGAGTTTCACCACCCAAAAATATTCCCTGTGCTTCTCTTATTTAACTCTCCTCATTCCTGAACCCCTGTAAACCACTGATCTTTTCACTGTCTCTACCGTTTTGCCTTTTCCCAATTGTCACATAATTGGAATCCTATAGTAGATAGCCTGTTTCCTTCACTTAACAATATGCATTTTAGATTCATCTATGTCTCTTGGTGGTTTGATAGGTGATTTGTTTCCCAATAATATGCCATTCTGTGGTATACCCCGATTTATTTATTCATTCATCTTCTGAAGGCAGTTAGAAATAAAGCTGCAACAAAAATATTCAGACCTTACATAAGCTTTCAAATCAATGGGTAATGCTTAGTAGCATAACTGCTGCATCAGGTGGTAAGCTCTATAAGGAACGGCAAAGTTGTCTTCCAACGTGGCAGAATCATTTGGCATTCTCTTTTTCGCCACTGCTGTCTTCTCCTTCCTCTACCTCTTCCTCTTTCCATTCCTCATTTTCTTCTTCCGGTCTCTTCCTCCTTTTTTTTTTTTTTCCTGTCGCTGTCTGTCTCTCCCCCCGCCACACACACACACACACACACACACACACACACGGATACTTTACAAAATTGTGGGAGGTTACCTAACACGTTAGTTTTGAAATTGGGAAAGGCCATTTTAGACAATACAAATGAATACAAATGAATTATAAAGAGAAGATACAATATGAAGTCTCTTCCTCAGGTCTCAGTATTAATTAGTCAATATCTTCCTCTATTTATCTGCAAAATTCAAACTTATAGGTTTCCATGTCTTTCTTCTTGAACTTCCAGGTGTCCATGAATTCTATAACCACCAGCTCTATCAGCCTTCTTATGCATGTTCTGTTCGTTATTTTCGTTCTTTATAGTATCAAAATATGTAATTGCTCATCCTATAATCTCACCTTTCTCTCTGATGTTATCTCTGTGTGACACTCTGCCAAAAAGACACACTTTCTGTTACTAAAACGTTTCCTATTTTGATGTAGTCACACTTACTTAATTTTGCTTTTCCTGCCTGAGCTTTCAGTGTCATATTTAAAACAAATTATTGCTAAGATCAATATCAAGAAGATTTTTGCCATGTTTTCTTCTACAAATTTTACTGCTTCAGATCTCATGTTTAAATCATCAATTTATTTTGAATTGATTTTTGTGTATTATATAAGAGTTAAGTTTCATTCTTTTGAGTACTAATTTCCAATTATCCTAATGCTATTGTATCTTCTTCATGGCCTTGCCAAAATTAGTTGACCATGTATGCTTGGGCTGATGTTTGGGCTCTCTACTCTGTTCTATTGGTCTATGTGTCTGTTTTTATGCCAGTACCATATTGTTCTTTTTAATGTAGCTTTGTCATGTAATTTGAAATCAGGAAATATGATGCCCCAAACTCTGTTTTCAGTTTTCAAGATCACATTGGTTATTTGAGTCTTTCATGGTTCCATATAACTTTAGAATGTTTTTTCTGTTCCTGTGAAAAATGTCATTGAAATTTTGACTGAGATTGCATTCAGTCTGTATATGGCTTTAGGCAGTATTTGACATTTTAAAAATATTAAAACTTTCAATCCATAAACATTAGTTATTAAACTAAAAAACATTTGCACAGCAGAGGAAATAATCAACACAATAAAAAGGTAATCTATGGACTCGGAGAGAATATTTGCAAGCTATATATCTGATAAGAAGTTAATATGCAAAATACATAAGGAATTCCCACAACTTGAAAGGAAAAATGTAATCTAATTAAAAATGGGCAAAATATATGAATAGACATTTTTCCAAGAAAGACATGCAAATAACCATACATATGCAAAGGCGTTAAACACCACTAATTATCAGGAAAATGCAAATAAAAATCACAGTAAGATATCACTTTACTTCTGTTAAGATGGCTATAATAAAAATGACAAGATGTGAGAGGTGTCAGCAAGGGTGTGGAGGGAAGGAAACCCTTGTCCACTGCTGCTGGGAATGTAAATTGGAACAATTGTTGTGAAAAACTGCATGGAGTTTTCTCAAAAAATTAAAAATAGAACTACTGTATGATCCAGCTGTCCTACTGTTGGTTATATACCCATAGAAGGTGAAATCAGCATCTTGTAGAAATACCTGCATTTCCCTTTTCATTGTAGTATTATTCACAATAGCCAAGATTTGAAAACAACCCTAACTGTTCATAGATGGATGAATGGATAAATAAATTATGGTATATGTACATAATATAATACTATTCAGTCTTAATAAAGGACATACTGACATTTACAACAACATTGTTGAGCCTGGAAGGTATTACACTAAGTGAAATAAGCCATAAACAGAAAGACAGATACTGTATTATCTGACTTCTATGTGGGATCTTAAGTCAAATACATACAAACAAAGAGTGGAATGGTGGTTACTTGGGAGGAGAGGGCATGGAAATAAAGAGATGCGAATCAAAGAGTACAAACTTGAAGTTACATAGGATGAATTAGTCTAGAGATCTATGGTACAACATGAGGACTCTAGTTCATAATACTGTTCTGTATACTGGAAATTTCTGGAGAGAGTAGACTTTAGGTGTGCTTACCATACATACACAAAAGAAAGTAATAAAATGTCTTGGAACTAGATAGAAGTAATATTTGCACAATGTTGTGAACTTACTAAATGCCCCTGAGTTATATACTTTAAGTAATCAATTTTATTCTATGTGAATTTTACCTCAATGAAAAGAAATGCAAGGAAACATGGGAGAAAACAGACTTCCTATTATACAAAACCCAAACATAAATCCTACCACATTCAACACATTTTTTTTAGGTGGCCCATCCTAAGGATTCATTTTCTATGTTGCTATATAATAGCATTTTAGATTATTTTTGTTTGTGTTTCCCAGCAGATTGTGAACTCTTTGTTTTTGTTTGTTTGTTTTATTTTGTTTTGTTTTGAAATAGAGTTTTGCTCTTGTTGCCCAGGCTTAAGTGCAATGGCACGAGCTCGGTACACTGCAACCTCTGCCTTCCAGGTTCAAGCAATTCTCCTGCCTCAGCCTCCTTAGTAGCAGGGATAACAGATACATGCCATCATGCCTGGCTAAATTTTTTTTTGTATTTTTAGTAGAGACAGTGTTTCACCATGTTGGCCAGTCTGGTCTCGAACTCCTGGCCTCAGGTGATCAGCCTGTTTTGGCCTCTGAAAGTGCTGGGATTACAGGCATGAGCCACCATGCCCTGCCTGTGAACTCTTGAAGAGAAGTCTTGCATTACTCCATTGCCAAGAGTACTTCTCCCTCCTAGTCACTTCACTCAGCCCTGTCTGAACTGTGCTCTCCAGGCTAGCACTGTTGGTGGTGATTGCTCTGGACCTCACTTTTAGTTGACTTGATCTGACTCATGTCCTATGCTTTTACACATGCCCCATCCTTAAAACTCATTTCTGTGTACCTTGTGTGTCTCAGATCCTGCATCTGGATATTTGGACTTGATCTTTGTTTTTATTTTCCTAATGGATTTTATCATAAACTTGACTGTAGTTTTATTAATTGCTTTAATATAATTTCAGGCTTCTTGCCTTTCCAAAAACTACTTCTCCAAAAATAGCCATTTGGCTGACACGTGCTTCAGTCCTATCTCCACGAATAGGTGGGGAAGGGGAGTCAGCAGAGTTTTTCAGGTGCTATTTCTGGGCTATACATTCTCATTTTATAAATTTAATGGGTGTAACTGGTACTTATAATATTTGTGTTTTCAACAAGTCATTTTGAGTATTTAAGGAAGAAAATAACAGTAGTACAATGGATAATGTGAAAATGTTTAAGGGATTTCATTTTTATTTTTAACTGTGTAATTGCTAGTACGCATAGAAAAATGATGAGAAAATGAAGCAAAATGTAATCTGTTACATTTCTCAGTGATGGATAGCAACATGCACAAAGTTACATGCTTTTGAAATGTGATATTATCTTTTATTTTAAAAAATATTCAGTGTGGGCCTTGCTACATATTATTTCCTAATATGTAGAAAAAATAAGAAGGAAAGCTATTGATTTTCCTCCAGTATGAAGGAAAATCAATAGTGCAAGAAGGGTCAATTGAACAAGCAAAGAAACAGTTCCCTTGAAAGAAATGTCATGACAGAATACAAGAATTGTTATACTATTTAAAAACCAAACCAGATTTTCAAAATTATTCTACACTTGTGTGTTACAGTATATAATGTATGAATTCAATGGAGCAAGTGGTGATATCATAATAAGAATATAGTATTATTTTCTAAAGGAAGATCAATATGAAGATCTATTTTAGAAAAGTGTCATTTGCAGCATGAGAACTCCAGTCTAAATGCCTATGAGTTGGCAAGGCAAAGACTAATGCATATATAATAATGACAACAGTCAATTTTACGCCTTTTTAAAAATGAGAATGCACCTACCATATAGATACAGTAGGTTCTTTTATTGCCAATTGCACTTCTCCAAAGTTAGATGGTGAGATAATGGCAGATCAACAACTATCTCTTCAGGTTTTTGTCAACTAATTCAAAAATTTTTTATGATATGACTTTAAACCATTTTTATATTTCAGGGTATAAACACTATAAGAAATAAATCTTTAGTTGAGTAACATGTAATTAATAAGCTGAAAGATATAAATATGTACAAGATGCATGTTACTAAATAAAATATATTTTATGTTTATGAGTACAGATATCCCAATATATTAGTTATAAAAGTAGCCGTATTTCTAACAGGAAGCATTTTTTTGAGAAAAAGTGTGCTTTGGAGCGTGTGTGTGTGTACACCAGACAACTCTTAAAAGCTACTTCAGATTCCCTTAATTTCATCTTTTTGGTCACTTCTCCCAGCTTCAGCCAATACTGCAGTGGTCAAGTTTCTGGAGTTTGAAACAAATTATGCAAGCACGAGTGACCAGCTCTTCATCTTTAACCTGCATCCCATATCACTCCTCTTTTTTCTTTTGCCCGGAAATTTCCTATTGAGGTGATGCACCCACAAATGCTATGGAATTAATTGTCCATGAGGCAAATCTCTGACAACCTGGAGACTAGAGCCAATAGATGTATTATTCTCCCCTTTATCCTCAGAGACACCATCCCAAGATGATGTCACTGATGCCTCATACCAAGTGGTGGCCAACTTTACATTACATCCTCTCATGGTTTGCCCTAACCAACTGTAATGCCTAATCTGACCCATTCTGTCACCTTGCTCCTCCTTGCTTTTCCTGATCTCCACTTCCTCATAAACCACTGCTCCTTTGCCCAGCATTTCATCAGATTGCATTGCTTATTTGTATACTGATGACATCAACCTGGTCACTCTTGCTCATTTACTCAGCGTTTTAGTATTTGACTAACAATGTTTCTCTGCACTATTTCTGTAAGTCTTACGCTTCAGCATTCACACAGAAGATTAATTCCATACCCTGGCTTTCAGTGCTATGCTGCTTCCCTCTCAGCTATTTGTGCATTTGTCTGCAGGTGCCCATTCCCTAAACTGTATGATTGCCTATGACGGTACAGTCTCCAGAGTCTCCGTTTTATAACTCTATGTCCCATTTTTTCAGCCCACTTACCATAGTTATGCTATTCCAGACTAAGCTGAAGACTCCCAGTCCTCAACCCTTTACCTTCAAGTGCCCATAGCATGTTATGCCTTAATTCTATCCATAAACAACTTAGATTCCATGATACATCAGTATAATCACTATTTACATACCTCCCCAACGTTTTTGCCTTTCCTTCTTACAACACGTCTGAAAAATCTTAACCATAATTCAACTAAATTTCTATCTGCTTCCTCAAGTAGCAAAATATGACTCAGAGAAAACATACAACTATGCTGATGAGTTCGCCTTCAACTTGTGACCCCCCAAACCTCAGCTCAGTCATGACTCTTGCTTATGAGTCATCATTTGTCTGAATTTGCTGTTTATATCTTTTTTCTCTCCAAACTTTCAGCAAATGTCCTTTATTACTGTATTTAATAAGCTTGGCTTTGCTTTACTACTATAGCAGCATTAAGAACAAAATTATTTATCTATTAAGAAAATCTACCAAACTAGCTGCATTTATTCCCATAACCCTTCTTACTATGAAGAAATGTATATGCTCCCATCTTAGCCAAAAATCCTTCACTTTTACATTGGATTCCATTTTTTTCCCACCTGCTTAAGGACTCTGCTCCTGAAATTATATCTTACTTATTCAAGTATCAACAGTTTGTCTCTCTCTGCTCTATTTGTCTATTTCCATTAGAATACAAATATGGTTACATATTTTTCTTTCTTTTTTTTCTTTTTTTTAGATGGGGTCTCACTCTGTCACCCAGGCTGGACTGCAGTGGTGCGATCTCGACTCACTGCAACCTCTGCCTCCCAGATTGAACCGATTCTCCTGCCTCAGCCTCCTGAGGAACTGGGATTACAGGTGGTACACACCACCATGCCCAGCTAATTTTTGTATTTTTAGTAGAGACGAGGTTTCACCATGGTGGTCAGGCTGGTCTCCAACTCCTGACCTCATGATCTGCCCACCTCAGCCTCCCAAAGTGCTGGGAGTACAGGCGTGAGTTACCATGCCCAACCTACATCTTAAAATTAAAAATAAAATTCCTCTTTTAACTCCACTTATTTCGGTAACTTCAGCCTGAAATGTCTGTTCCCTGCAATCTCAATCTCTTCTACGTAGTTGTAATTATGGCATGTTTTCAAATTTTCACATTTTAGTCACCTTTGAAACTATTACAAATAGGTTTTAACTCAGCATTCCACTGAAACAGTTCTTAGCAAACGGGCCAAGGGAAATTTAATATGTTTCCCAGTGAGTTTACTTCCGACTTGAAATGTCCCTTCTTCATGCCTCATTCCTGGGATGTCATTCAGATTCCTTTTAAATGGTTAAACAATATAAATTAGAGCTCTAAATGTAAAAACATAAGGATTGGTATATTTTTGAGGGAAAAAACAATAAAATGTCCTTAGTTGAGTATTAAATATCCTTTTTGTGGTACTTAAGTATTATTGACTTTGTAAATGACAATTATTTATTACTGTGAAGATTCTCAATGTTTTTATAATATAAAATTATGATTATTCTTTTTTAACAAAACACAGAAAAATTTGAGTTTCTTCTTATTCAAGGTTACACTTTCTGACATTGATTCCTCTGAAGATGACAAATGCCTTCATAAGGTAACAGAGTTTTATAATATGCTTAGAAAATAGAATCAGATTGATATGGTTTGTGTCTGTGTCCTCACCCAAATATCTCCTTGAATTGTAATAATCCCCACATGTCAAGGGCAGGACCAGGTGAAGGTAATTGAATCAAGGGGGCATTTTCCCCCCATTCTGTTCTCGTGATAATGACTAAGTCTCCTGAGATCTGATGGTCTGATAAGCATCTGGCATATCCCCTGCTGGCACTCTCGTGCCCCCTGTGAAGAGGTACCTTCTGCCATGATTGTAAGTTTCCTGAGGTTTCGCCAGCCTTGTGGAACTGTGAGTCAATTAAACTTTTTTTCTTTATAACTTATCCAGTCTCAGGCAGTTACTTACAGCAGTGAGTGTGAGAATGGACTAATACACATGTTGTGTTAAAAATAGTCCAAAGAAATATTGCTTAGGTCAAAACCTGATGCTATCATTTACTAGCTGTGACTCATTTGACAGTTTCTTAAACCCTCTGAGTAAGTTCCCACATAGACCATAATGCTATGATGAGCATAAATGTATATGTGAAAAGTGCTTAATATCATGTTTATCAGACAATATAAGCAAATAATATACGTTAATTGGTTAACAAAAATCACACTTTTGTGATTTTAAAGTTCACTAATCATTGTGGAAAACATTATTATTTTTTTCTTTTTCCCCATCAAACTTTTATCTGTTAATTTATATTTCTACAAATTCATGGTTTTCTATATTATACCATGGAAGGTAACACAGTACTATTTTTTATTTTATTTCGTTTATTTATTTATTTTACTTTAACTTCCAAGATACATGTGCCAACAGTGTAAAAAAGGTTCCTATTTCTCCACAGCCTCAATAACATATATTGTTTCTTGATTTTTTAATAATCACCCTTCTGACTGATGTGAGATGGTATCTCACTATGGTTTTGATTTGTATGTCTCTAATGATCAGTGATAATGAGCTTTTTTTCATATGTTTATTGGTCACATAAATGGCCAATGCTTTTTTGAGAAGCATCTGTTCATATCCTTTTACCACTTTTTGAGGGGGTTGTTTTGTTTTGTTTTGTTTGTAAATTTGTTTAAGTTCCTTGTAGATTGTGGATATTATCCCTTTGTCAGATGGGTAGATTGCAAACATTTTCTGCCGTTCTGTAGGTTGCCTGTTTACTTTGATGCTGGTTTCTTTTGCTGTGCAGAAGCTCTTTAGTTTAATTAGATCCCATTTGTCAATTTTGGCTTTTATTGCAATTACTTTTGGCATTTTTGTCTTGAAGTCTTTGCCCATGCCTATTTCCTGAATGGTATTGCCTACGTTTTCTTCTAGGGTTTTTATGGTTTGGGTTTTACATTTAAGTCTTTAATCCATCTTGAATTAATTTTGTATAAGGTATGAGGAAGGGGTCCAGTTTCAGCCAAAGTAATTTATAGATTCAATGCTATTTCCATCAAACTGCCATTGATATTCTTCACAGAATTAGAAAAAACTATTTTAAATTTCATATGGAAGCAAAAAAGAGCTCATATAGCCAAGACAATCCTAAGCCAAAAGAACAAAGCTGGAGGCACCCTGCTACCTGACTTCAAAGTCTGCTACAAGGCTACAGCAAGCAAAACAGCAAGGTACTGGTGCCAAAATAGACATATAGACCAATGGAACAGAACAGAGACCTCAGAAATAACACCACACATCTACAACAATCTGGTCTTCAACAAAGCTGACAAAAACGAGCAATGGGGAAAGGATTCCCTATTTAAGAAATGGTGCTAGAAAAGCTGACTAGCCATATGCAGAAAGCTGAAACTGGAAAATGTTACGCTTGTATTTTTGTTTTAGTTTTACCATATCTTTGTTAAATAGATTATAATCTTGGGCCTATTTTATAGCTTATAGAATTAAAAAAATAAGAAATATCAAACCTACAAAGCCATACATATATAAACTCTGGGTACTATTGTTTTAGAGTTTTCATGAGCATACACCAATTGTCACATTTCATTTGCTCTGAGATGAGGTCCATGGTCAGAAACAATGCTAAGTATAATGACATGATATTTGAAAGGGCATTTTATAAGTTCATGGATGGTAATTTTGCAAAATCTCTGTAATCAGGTAAAGCAAATCAATACCTGTAGTGAGTAAGTATTCCACTAAGAACAAAGCTCTGCCCTTTCATGACAGAAGTGGCCTGGTGAGAAAAACCAGCCAGCTGGCTGATCACCCAGGAAATGTTTCAATGTTAGCAGAGGCTGTATCCAAATCAGCCCAGGTGAGTGGAGGTCAGTGTTTTTCAGCACATACGTATTCTGCATCACTGCCACCTTAGCCACTTTGTCACCAGCTGATACTTGGATATGATAGTAATGGCTGGGGAAAGAGACTACCTGCCATCAACAGAACAGGGCATTCTATTTTCATCATTAAAGTATTGGTCTACTGAAACCACTTGTTGACAATCATTCACAAAGGACACCAATATCTTTATATTCTATGACCATTCAGTGAGGTCTACCCACATACTCCTTCCCTAGACCTCCTTGTCACCAATATTCCAATCACGTTTCTTCAAACAGTGAACCATACAGCCAAGCTATTGGCTTCAGCTCATGAATCATTATAGTGCCCCATCTTTGGCTCTCTCTCCTCCCAGGCAAAATGAACAACCAGGTGCACTCATCCACGTTCTGCCCACTGGGAAGATTTTCCTTTGCAATTGTCATCAGGAAGACCCTGTAGGTGTGGGGCTGCAGCATTGCAGCTGCCCATCTCAGATGGTACCTGCATATCATGCAGATCCATTCATAAACTAAGCAAGAGTTTTTTCACCCTTAGATCGTCATAGGGTACTCTAGTGAGGCCTTAGGTGCAAGCTGAGAGAGAAAAAGCAGTGTAGCAGGAGTAGGAGCCATACACATTTGGGACACCTATTCATGTAACTTACCTGTGCCTTCAAGGTGTACCTGAGTCCAATCTGGTAAATACCACTTCCATTTGATAATGGAGTACTGTGGTGCACACCTAACTGTGACTTTTGGGGGCAAAAAATACACAGTTCACAGTGAACTATCTATTAAGTCACTGTAGTAGACCAAAATCTGTGTCTCAAAAGCAGAGTAGACATTCACCAAGGATAGTCAGGCCTTGAGCCCAAATCCTAAAGGCCTACACTGTGACTCACCTGTAGCGTCCCTCTCTGCCACTGACACTTCAAGTTTCCTGAGGTCTACTCGATCATGAAACCCAAGAGGCAGAGCAGATTACATAGCAGCCTGGATCTGTTCAGAGCCATTTTGTGTTCTGGGTGTCACCCAGCATTAGCAACTTTTGAGTCACTTGGTAAATGGGCCAGAGAAGCATACCCTAACAAGGTACACACTTCCTCCATAATCCATGGAGGCCTCACAGGAATAGCACAAAGGTGGAAAAACAGCAACTTAACCCTTACCTAGGAAAGGATATTTTGACAATCTCCAGGCCACTGGGCCTTGGAAATTTTGAAAGACACATAATTAAGCCATCAGAGATATTATGAATTTAAGGATGAAATTCATGGAATGGAAATACAGTACATTTTATTTTTATTCTATGCAATTGTTTATGTTTTTTGAGTAGTCTTAGATATCATAAAGCAGTGGTTCTCAAAAGTGAGCATACAATGGAATCACCTGGATATCTTGTTAAAACTCAGGTTGCTAGGCCCTAACACCAGAGTTTCTGATTCAGTAGATGTGGGATGGGAAGAAGCCTATGGTTTGCAATTCTAAGTTCCCAGGTGATGCTCATGCAGGGATCACATTGTGCAAAACACTAGGTGGAGAAAGAAGTGGATGATTTATGGTAGAAAGCAAGTTATAAGTTGACTGTAATATCGTTTATCACTGATAACTCTCTGTTTTGTTTCTGAATTTGTTCTGTGAGTAAAGGGTTATGACTCTGTGTAAAAGGGAAGTTAACAACATTCAAACTCCGGGTACCAAGTCTGCTGTAAGACCACACAGACCTCTGCATCAAGCCTCCTTGTATCTAGGTGCTGCATGGCATTTACATAGCAGAAGAGAACATTTAATACATTGCAGAAGAGATAAATAATTTAGGATAAATATTTAATATTTTAGGCATGAAATATAGTGTTTTCAAAAAATTATAAAAATGGAGATGATTTTCACTTGATTTCAGTAGCACATCTAATAATTTAACTTTTTTTGAATCCTAATTCTAAATTCCAATCTAAGTTAAATTCTGATTAAGTTAATTCTTCTCTAGAACACATTTGAGTGAAGATTATTTTGTGAACAATGGGAAGACAATTGCTTGTGTTATAGACATTCCGTATTTTCTGTTTGAATGTTAATTACTCATAAGAGTCATTTGGTAGCTTTCATTCATTTGTTAATCCATTAAACAAGTATGTACTGAATACCTGCTATATACTAGGTTCTGTACTAAGCACTGGAATTCAAAGATGAATACGGTATAATTCAGCCTTTAAGGAGCTCACAGTTTAATGTTTCGTAACTGAGTCTTCTAAGAGGAAGGCCAGCATTCTGCTTGATTCTTTCTAGAACAATATTATATTTCACAGACTATGATGTTTCGTGCAAAATGCAGCTGTTAACCATATTTTTACAGTCATTACCTCCCTGGCTTGAGGAGAACAGTCAGAACAAAAGGTGATAACATTTATATTCCATGTTTTCTGCTTTTAAGATTATAATTCAGATTTATTTTCACTCAATGTGTCCAATTTAAGTCTATTGTTGATAACATTGATAACATCAGTAAGGTTATGGCTTTGCAATCAGTTTGAAATGAATAGTTCCAGTGGATTTAAATGATTTCTCTTTGAGAAAAAAAGTAATGAATAGGTCATAACTAATTAGCATGCCATAAATCACACTGGTGTTCTTTTCTACTTGAAAACCTGAGAAAGGTATAGTAACAGAAAACACTCTTTCTTTTTCTTTAAGTGTTTGTCACTGCCTTTTAGAGGTAAATTGTTTCAATAAAGCTTCTTGCACACACTTGCAGAACCTTTGAAAGCCATTTTACTACTTCCTGTTGATAAACACAGCAAGATGCTCTGCATATCACAGAAGTGACATGCTTGGTCATTTGGGGGTGGATAGTGGAACTGGTTCCCTGTGACGAAGCAGCCACCTGTTCACTGTTTCAGTAGGTGAAGCAAAACATCTAGAGCATATGAAGGAACAAGGTGGAATGACAAGACAATAAGAATAAATTGGGCTTAGATAGAATGGTGCAATTATGCTACAAACAGCCTGTCTTTCATTGCCATAAATTATGCTGGGTTGTATTTTCAGGATAAACACTTTGCTATTTTTTCTTTCACTGGTCTTCTTTTTACATTTTACCATTCAGAATTTTCATCAGTCTTGCCATATATCATAATTACGCAGTCTTCTGAAAGCTCCAAAGTTTATGAGACTTTTGTGTCAAATATACTAGGCTAGGCTTTTGTTTCTTTGTTCTTTATATTATGCTGTGGTGTTTCTGGGATAAAAGCCTCTCCAACCTCACTATAAGCATTACACAGAGCCATTTGGTAATGGTAATAAAACTAAGATTTTTTTGTAACAGATTTTTTATTCTTTTTTCAGTTTATCAGAAGCAATATTGAAGGGCAAAAGGAGAACAATGGTTGGCAAATCATTGCTAATTTTGAAATATTGGGTTATCAGCATAAGATGCTCTAATATGCCAGGTGAATCAGTAGTGTTCCATTGATTCACAAGAGCACTACTGTAAATAGCTCGGCAAATCATTTACCTCACTATCTTTGGTTAATCAGCTGAAATTTATGTTGAGAAACCATCCTCTAATATAAAATTATGAGGGGAAACTTTTTTTAAAAATTAAATTTTAAATTCTATTATACATATGCAGAACATGCAGGTTTGTTACATAGGTATCCATGTGCCATGCCGGTTTGCTGAACCTGTCAACCCGTCATCTAGGTTTTAAGCCCTGCATGTATTAGGTTTTTGTCCTAATGCTCTACCTCTCCTTGCTCCTCAACCCCCGACAGGCTCCGGTGTGTGTTGTTCCCCTCCCTTGTCCATGTGAGGAACGTGTTCTTGAGATGAGACTGGTGATACCAATCACCACTGAATATTTGTCCTCTCAGTATGTTGTCTCAGTTAGCCTATTTATGATGGGACAATAAAAGGGAGAATTTCATGATCGAGAACTCAAAAGTAAATGGAATAAAAACAAAGATAAATAGCTGGGGCCTAATTAAACTAAAGAGCTTTTGCACAGCAAAAGAGAATTTCCAAATGTCACCATATTGTCTTTACCTTTCCATGTTTACTGGATTTCATGGAGTCAGAGAAGCCACAGAGAAGGTTTCAGTGTGGCCTGATTTATTGAGAGCCCTGGAGTGCCCAGTGGGCATCCCACCCTGAGTGCAGTGAAAGAAAGCCAAATCTCCAAAAAGCTTTTGTTGTTTTGTTGTTTGCTTTGTTGTATCTCATTAAAAAAGAACAAAACCAGAAGCAGCTTGGTATTATCAAATTCTACTGGCCTGGGATGTTGGAGTCTCTGGCTCAACAACTCATCTGCTTTTTAGGTTTGAGAAATTTACTTGTTTTCTTTGGTCTTTAGTTTTTTCATCTGTGAAATAAGGAAGTTAGGCCCATTTTGTTGTTACACTCTCATGTAACGTTTCCCTGATCATTACTGATATTGAACATTTTTTTTTCATATGTTTGTTGGCCATTTGTATATCTTACTTTAAAAATTGTCTATTCATGTCTTTAGCCCACACTTTGATTGGATTGTTTGGTTTTTTCTTACTGATTTGTTTGACTTTGTTGTAGATTGTGGATGTTAGTCCTTTGTCAGACGTATAGATTGTGATGATTTTTCTCCCACTCTGTGGGTTATCTGTCTATTCTGCTGACTGTTCCTTTTGCTGCACAAAAGCTCTTTAGTTTAAATAGGTCCCAGCTATTTATCTTTGTTTTTATTGCATTTGCTTTTGGATTCTTGGTCATGAAATCTTTGCCTAAGCCAATGTCTAGAAGGATTTTGCCAATGTTATTTTCTATAATTTTTATAGTTCCAGGTCTTAGGTTTAAGTCCTTAATCCATCTTGAGTTGATTTTTGTAGAAAGTGAGGGATGAGGATCCAGTTTCCTTCTCCTACATGTGGTTAGCCAATTATCCCAGCACCATTTGTTGGAAAGGGTGTCCTTTCCCTGTTTTATGTTTTTGTTTGCTTTGTCGAAGATCAGTTGACTGTAAGTATTTGGGTTTATTTCTGGATTCTCTATTCTGTTTCATTAGTCTGTGTGCCTTTTTTTATACCAGTGCCATGCTGTTTGGGTGACCATGGCCTTATAGTTTAGTTTGAAATCAGGTAGTGTGATGCCTCCAGATTTGTTCTTGTTGCTTAGTCTTGCTTTGGCTGTGTGGGCTCATTTTTTGGATCCATATGAACTTTAGAATTATTTTTTCTACTTCTGTGTAGAATGATGGTGTTATTTTGATGGGGATTGCATTAAATTTGTAAATTACTTTGGGCAGTATGGTCATTTTCACAGTATTTTTTCTACCTATCCATGAGCATGGGATGTGTTTCCATTTGTGTCATCTATGATTTATTTCAGCAGTGTTTTGTAGTTTTCCTTGTAGAGGTCTTTTGGCTCCTTAGGTATATACCCAAGTTGTTTTTTGTTTTTTGTTTTTTTGCTTTTGCAGCTATTGTAAAAGGGGTTGAGTTCTTGATTTGATTCTCCACTTGGTCGCTGTTGGTATATAGAAGAGCTACTGATTTGTGTACATTAATCTTGTATCTAGAAACTTTGCTGAATGCTTTTATCAGTTCTAGGAGCTTTCTGGAGGAGTCCTTAGGGTTTTCAAGGTAAACGATCATATCATCATCAAACAGTGACAGTTTGACTTCCTCTTTGCCAATGTGGATGCCCTTTACTCTTTCTCTTGTCTGATTGCTCTGGCTAGGATTTCTAGTACTTTGTTGAAGAGGAGTAGTGAGAGTATGCATCCTTGTCTTCTTCCAGTTCTCAGAGGGAATGCTTTCAACATTTCCCCATTCAGTATTATGTTGGCTGTGGGTGTGTGCTAGATGGCTTTCACTACCTTAAGGTATGTCCCTTTTATGCTGATTTTGCTGAGAGTTTTAATCATAAAGAGATGCTGGATTTTGTCAAATGCTTTTTCTGCATCTATTGAGATGATCATGTGATTTTTGTTTTTAATTCTGTTTATGTGGTGTACCACATTTATTGATTTGTGTATATTAAGCCATCCCTGCATCTCTGGTATGAAAACCACTTGATCATAGTGGGCCATCTTTTTGATATGTTGTTGGATTCGGTTAGCTAGTATTTTGTTAAGGATATTAGCATCTATATTCATCAAGGATATCAGTCTACAGTTTTCTTTTTGGTTATGTCCTTTCCTGGTTTTGGTATTAGGGTGCTGCTGGCTCCATAAGTTGAATTAGGGAGGGTTCCTTCTTTCTCTATCTTGTGGAATACTGTTCAAAAAGATTGGTACCAATTCTTATTTGAATGTCTGGTAGAATTCTGCTGTGAATCCATCTGGTCCTAGACATGTTTTGCTGGTAATTTTTAAATTACCATTTCAATCTCCCTGCTTGTTATTGGTCTGTTCAGGGTATCTAATTCTTCCTGATTAAACTAGGAGGGTATATTTTTACAGGAATTTACTCATCTCTTCTAGGTTTTCTAGTTTATGTGTGTATAGGTGTTTATAGTAGCCTTGAATGATCTTTTGTATTCCAGTGGTGTCAGTTGTAATATCTCCTGTTTCATTTCTCAGTGAGGTTATTTGGATTTTTTCTCTTCTTTTCTTGGTTAGTCTTGCTGATGGTCTATCAATTTTATTTATCTTTTCAAAGAACCAGCTTTTTGGTTCATTTATTTTTTGTACTTTTTTTGGTTTCAATTTCATTTAGTTCTGCTCTGATCTTGGTAATTTCCTTTCTTCTGCTGGGTTTGGGTTTGGATTATACTTGTTTCTCTATTTCCTTGAGATGTGACCTTAGAATGTCAGTTTGTGCTCTTCCAGTTTTTTGATGTAGGCACTTAGGCTTATGAACTTTCCTCTTGGCACTGCCTTTGCTTCAGCCCAGAGGTTTTGATAGATTGTGTCATTATTGTCATTCAGTTTGAAGAATTTTTTTATTTCACTCTTGATTTCGTTTTTGACCCAGAAGATGACGCTTTCCAGAAAGCATCAACTGTAGTAGTGTACAAAGGGACAGGTGGTGGGTGGAGCCCTAGAACTCCCAAGATTATATGCCGTTTGTCTTCCGCTACCAGGATGGATAAGGAAGGACCATCAGGTGGGGACAGGGCTAGGCATCACTGAGATCAGACACTCCTTGGGCGGGTCTTGCTGTGGCTGCTGTGGGGGATGCAAGTGAGGTTCCCAGGTCACTGGAGTTGTATACCTGGCGAATTATGGCTGCCTCTGCTAAGTCATGCAGGTTGTCAGGGAAGTGGGGGAAAGCCAGTAGTCACAGGCCTCCCCCAGCTCCCATGCAAACCGAAGGGTCTCAATTCCACCATGTACCTTGCAACAGCCCCAAGTCTGTTTCCAAGCAGAGGGCATGGTGGACTTGAAAACTTGCCCTGGGATACCTGCCTTCCAACTGTGAAAGAAAAGGGCTTGGTTCTTCCCCCACCTGTAAAGTCTGCACACCAGATTTGTGCCTTCCCCTGATTTCTGGCCAGGAGGTTTCTCGATCTGTTCAAATTGTTACAAAACTCAGCTAGAGATTCCCTTCTCCCTGTGGAGTTATACCTCCTGCTCCTCTGGTCACCCTCCCAAAGGATCCCTGTGGTGCCAGGCAAGGATGGCCTGCTAGGAGATGCAGCAAGCTCCCAGGGCCTTTCTGCTGCTTCCTCTACCCCTGTATTTCACTTTGCTGTCTAAATTGACTCAGCTCCAGGTAAAGTCAGAAACGTCTCCCACAAACAGACTTTCAGCTTCTCCAGTGGGAGTGTGTGTTCTGGAGAGAAGGGTCTCTCTTTCCCACTTCTGCATTTGTATATGGAGTGTCTTCTGGGTCCTACAGGAGCAGTTCACTTCCTTCAGAGGGTCTGTGTGTCTTCTCAGGGTTGTTGGTTTGCTTTTGCAGTCGATCTGGAGCTAAAATTCACAATGCGAGCTTCCGCAAGCTGTTCTGTCTGAACTGCAATCTAGTCCTGCCTCCGGTCCTCCATGATGATGATTCTTGAGATGAGATTTTAATATCAATAATTTTCATGGGGATCTTTATCCATCCAAACATATGAAAGTGACTTAACTGGAGTAAATTTCAGGAATTACTTGGGCTCAATATAAAAATTATCCTTTTATGTAATGTCCTTAGTCTGTTTCACACTGCTGAAGTTGATGGAATTGTCCCAGGAAATCACTGCTGTATAAAGTCTAATGATGCTCTATCTGAGTTGACCTGTATCCATTAGAGTTTTTGACCTAGTGTCAAGGCACAAGCACTTAAATAATTGTCAGAAGGCCTGGACAGAAGACCTTGATTCGCCATTTTATAGCTAGCAACTGGTATCTGGTAATCCATGCAACTGTCTCAGAATTAACAAGTACATGAGCTTCTTGTGAAAGATCAATGAAACGATTTGTGAAAACTGCAATGCATAATGAATAACCATGATTATTAAGGATAAATTTAGAATATTTGTAGGAGCTCTCTTTTTCTCTTCTCTAAGCCATGTTTACTCTCTTTACAGCAAGTGTGGATGGTTGAAGGATCTCTCTCCCTCATTTGTTTTGGATTATTTGGTTCAAAGCATTGTCTGCTTTCTTTTTTAATTTCATTCTATATAGAAGAGTACTATTCATAGAAGAGCAAGGAGAAAAGTTGTTTGGGGCCAGAGTGGGCAAGTAGATGTGAAAATTCTTGATGCTTTAAAAGTAGCATATAGGCTGGGAGTGGTGGCTCATGCTTGTAATCTCAGAACATTGGGAAGCTGAGACCGGTGGATCACCTGAGGTCAGGAGTTCGAGATCAGCCTGGCCAACAAGCCGAAACTCTATCCCTACTAAAAATACAAAAAAAAAAAAAAAAAAAATAGCCAGGCATAGTGACGCTCACCTGTAATTCCAGCTACTCAGGAGGCTGAGGCAGGAAAGTCTCTTGAACCTGGGAGGCGGAAGTTACAGTGAGCTGAGATCACACCATTGCACTCCAGCCTTAGTGACAGAGCAAGACTCTGTCTCAAAATAAAGAAAGAAAAAATTAAAAGTAGCATACCCAGAGAGAAAGATAACAGTAATTTTCTAAACAAAAGATGCCACTTTGCTACTACTTGGTTTATTTTCTTGAAGAAGAGGTATTGGAAAAGTATTGAAATTTAGCAAAAATTATTGTTATTTATTTCTATATTTATTTTTTCTTTATGGTCTTCACTTGCAAATAGTTGAATTAATTATATTATTTGGTCTATGAAAAACATCACCACTGGCTTATGCAAGGCCTGCCTGATTATACATTTATGTGTATGTGTGAATATGTAATATGTACATAGAGATATATATATTCAAATACATTCTTGTAAGCAGTATTTCTGTTGTCTGTTTACGTACATTTTAGGATTGCATAGGTTATTGTGTTCTAATGCTTTCTTATTCTATTGTACTTTTGCTCAGCATTTTTTTAAACTTGTCTCTGTTAATATGTGCACCTTGTCTCTATCTTGTAATTTCTCAGTATTGTTCTCCAGAGATAGACTTCGAGATTGCGTCTAGGGCCTTGTCATCACAGGATAACACCAGGATGAATATCCTTACATATTTTCCCTTGTGTGAGAATATCTTTAGAATATGTATCTATGATCTGACTTTCTAAGATTTGCACATGCTTAAATTTTGTATTGCCAGATTACTGTCCAGAGTGGCAAGCTACATGATTACTAAAAATAAGGATATTCTACTTTATCATTTTACCTTCCACACTGAGGTTTTTGATACATCTAGTTTCAAACTTGGAACATGGTATTATGCAGGGATAGAGTTTTATCATTTTTCCCTAGTAGTAAAACATGTCCTAGTACCATCTTCTAAATCATCTATTTTTCCCGTTGGTTTTAGCGGCATATTTATTATATTTTCAGTTGCCACTTATAAATTGACCATTCTTAAATCTCTCTCTTGTGTTCTGTTGGTTTCCACTTCCCTACCAGTGTTATTATATTTATTTCCATACTTTGCAGTTTATCTGCACATTTGTCTTCTTTTCAGAATGAGCCCCATATCAGAGAGCAGCCTGTGCCCAGAGCGCAGGTGAAGTCTTCCATTTGCAGTCCCTCAGCAGGTACATCCCAGGCCAGTGACTTGACTTTAGACTCAGAAAAAAAAACAGCATCTGACTGAGAGGGATCCAGCTGGGAGAAAGCAATCTCTCAGGTTGAATCTACTGGCTCTGAAGCTGGGAGTGGGGAGAAGGGAAATAAATGCCCTTTGGTGACTCGTCCTGCTAATACCTGTTTTTCCTGCCCTGGTTTTTATCATGCTCCACCATCAGTTTGAGTTGCTGATTATTTCTCTGGAAATAGGATAGGCAATCATTTTACAAGGCAATATGGGGCAAGTAAATCCTGAAGTAGAAGATTTTCTCCAGCATTGACACAGTCCTCAGGCAGCTACAGAGCCCACTCTGCTCCTCAAATCTACAGGGCTCTGCAAGTCCTGGTGATTTACCTTTGTGACAGGTGACAGACACTCAGGAAGTTCATAATAGAAAAGGAGGCAGAGCAATGAACATCAGCAGCAAAGTACAGTAAAGCATCCATTTCTTTTTTTAAATGTTATACTTTCTTTTAATTAACAACTTGATGTCTTGTAGAATTTTTAGGTTCAGAAGATAGCAAGAACAGCTATGAATGCTACAATTCAAGGAATCGCAGTGTATCTCCATGATCATTTTTCTGTACCATCCAGTATACTATGATCTTGGATTTTTTTTGGCATCACAATCATGAGGATGTTCAAGTCTTTTAGTAGAGTATCAACAGTATGAAAGGAAGGGACTTCAAAGCTAAAATGCCTGAATTAAAGTCCTACTTCCAGTGCTTGTTAAATGTGATCCTGGGTACATTGGTTTTATTTTTGGTGAAAGTTATAAATGAAATGCTTACACAGGGAATTCGTACTGAATATGGTTAGCATTATCTCACCTGGTAAGTCAGGAACAAAAGTAATGTCATCAGGCTCAGATTTGGAATGCATTCTCTGGGGTGAAGATGGTGGAAAATAGTTTCTTCTATTCTGTAAATGTTTTTATTGTTCTTTGCAGTTTTTTTTTAATCACAGTTTTTTGTGGTTAGACAAAACTATTGAAACACAACTGATTAGTACTTAACTTTCTTCTTCTTCTTTTTTTTTTTTTGAGATGAAGTTTCATTCTTGTTGCCCAGGCTAGAGTGCAGTGGCTTGATCTCGACTCACTGCAACCTCTGCCTCCCCAGTTCAAGTGATTCTTCTGCCTCAGCCCCGCCAAGTAGCTGGCATTACAGGTGCCCACCACCACACCTGGCTAATTTTTGTATTTTTAGTAGAGACAGTGTTTCACTATGTTGGCCAGGCTGGCCTCAAACTCTTGACCTCAGGTGATCCGCCTCCTCAGCCTCCCAAAGTGCTGGGATTACAAGTGTGAGCCACTGCGCCTGGCAGGACTTAACTTATAATGTAGTCATAGAAAAGCAAATCAACCAATGAGGAGTTGAGCCCAAAATTCTGTTGAAGCAATTCTGAGAAATATGAGGCAGGACAAGCAGACCCTACTTGTGAGTACAGATTCTAGGAAATCATGACGACGCTGAGGGCAGCTCGTCAGCTGCCCTGTTTTGGTGCATGGCTGCCTTATCGTCAGGATGGTATGGAACCTGGTAGACGTAGGGTGCTAGTCAGCCAACAGCTGTTCCAGTCTTCCAGTGGGCCTTCTCTTAGCAGAGAGTGCAAAACATCGAGTTCCCAGACTTCTTGCGTGTGGTTTCACTTTCATCAGTGACTTGATTTGGAGGGAATATTGATTCTGAAGTGAATGACATAGATAAGGAAACAAAATTAGGGAACCTGTATTGTGGGTGTGGATTTTAGCAAGCATTTGGGGACTAATAGGATGATAGGCAAGGAGTGCAATTAGCTATTTTAATCATTCCTCCAACAAATTGGTTTTTCTTTTGAGAGTCTGAATAGTATAAACACTTACCTTCATGTACCTACCTGGTTGTTTTAGAAAGGTGTATGTGACATAATAACAGCAAATATTTTCTTAGCCCCTGCTTCATGCCAGACACTGTACTAAACACTTTGCACACTCACTGAATCCTCAAACAATCCTATGAATTAATTCCCATTATTATCTCCACTTTATGCTGAAAAAACAAGTCATCAAAATGAAAATAATTTTCCAAGGGTCGCATTGAGCAAGTGCTGGAAGTGGAAGTGGGACTTTATCTCAGGCAGTTTAGCTTTGAAATCTCCTCATTTAATCTCTTGAAGATTATGACATCAGAAAATCCAAGGTTACAATGACTTGGGCTGTGGAGAAAGTAAATGATCCAAGAAACACACTTTGATTCCTTGGGTTGTAGCATTAATACTCGAAACTCAATCCCCAGGCTTGGGCTAAAATGAAAAGTGTAGCAAGCAAAAATCCTCTCTGTGTGGAAAGATGTGTACTTGTAATTCTCTGCCTTCTTTTAAAATCTGGCCTGTTCCATCCAGGCGCTTACTGAACAAAAGGCCATCTACACCAGGGAAGGCCTTCCTCAACTCTAGTCAATTTAGTCACCAGAAGCACAAGAGGATCAAGGATTGAAAGCATTTGAGCAAGAATACCTCAACTGATGACAGACACTAGAAAGGCAATTTCAGAATGAATCGCGATAAATGAAAACCAAATAGACCTCTGTGAAGGGAAGGGGAATGATCCATGCAATATTTTATACATGTGTCAGTGATATTTGCAGTAAACTAGGGCTAAAAAAAGTAGAACAAACCAACAAAATCCTTTCAGTATAAAAGAAATACATTTGATGTAAATAAATTGTTGACTTTGCTCTTCACAGTTGCTACCACTGTGAATCCAGTATACAAATCTTATTTTATTCCCCTAAATCAGAGGAGGGGCTCATTCATTGTCTTTTGATTTTTTATTTTAAGCATTAAAACTTTCTGTAACATCATGGCTTGCTTTGAGGTATACTGATGGAATACTTCACGAAAAAAGCAATATATCACCAACTCCTTCTCAAGATTAAAAACTAGAAGCTTAAAGGATGTAACATACTTCTTATAGCCATGTGCCCAGGATCGGAGAATTAATAATGAAGTTTAAGGTTTTTTCATTTATCTGTAATTCACAGGAATTAAGTGATATTTTACTATAATAATGTAACTGAAATCTCTCTTTTTCCTAAGAAAACTGAATTCCTTTCGCTGTGATTTTTAAATAGAATTTAATATTTAAAACAGTTTTAGATTTAAAGAAAAACTGAAAAGATAGCACAAAGTGTTTCCACACATTCAACGCGAAGTTTTCTGTATTATTAACATCTTCTATTAGTACTGGGTATTTGTTACAACTAATGAACCAATATTAATATGTCATTGTTAACTAAAGTCTATGATGCATTTTTAAAATTTATTTAACTTTTGTGAAGCACTTTCTTCCTTTCTAGCACTATATGATTCTCCATGATCATCTTGTTTACTTTCTGAGTTCTAGAATTAGCCATTTCTCTAAGGAGCCTTGGTTTCTTTTACTGAACAATGATATTAGAAATCAGGAACTGGGTGTTATGTGTCTTGATGTCATTTTCCTATAGACAATCTCAGCAAACATGTGTGTACACTCATTGGCTTTAAACAGATATTTATAAATATTTTTGTATGTATCAAGTTGTAGCTATGTTCAGCTAAACATGAGTTGATACTAATGACCTCAACTCTCTAATCTATCACCACCTGAATCATTTAGCTGCTTCTTCTTGTTTATAAATTTTATACTTCAATAGTTAGAAACTTGGCTCCCACCACCAAGCAGCCATTTACTGATGTGTTCATTTCTAGAATACAAGTATAGCAGTATGAGAATTTTTAACCCATGTCTCCATGGGCAACACCTTTATCAACTATGGCACCGTTCTTATGTGAGTTCTTTTTGCCTTTAGCCTTATAGATACTCCTTCTTTCCAGAGTTACTTAGGTCTGCACCTTTTCTTCCCAACCCCATCAACGAGGTTGTTTCATACATTTGTAATACAGTTAGATTCTCTTATCATGGCCCGAGTTATTTCCTGGGATACCCAATCCTCTTTTTCTTAATTTGCATGTATTAATTTTCACGTTATGTTCTGTAAGTTCTATGGTTTTTGAAAAATGGATAGGGTCATGTATCCATAATTACATATCATACAGTACAGTGTTAATGTTCTAAATAATCTCCTGTGCTTTCTTCCTCTACTCTCCTGTCCTCCTCTCTTTCTCTGATCTCTCTTGGAATTACTGCTCTTTGTATCATCTTTATGTCTTTGGTTTTCCAGAGTGTGATATAATTGAAAGCATACAGTATGTAGCCTTTTTACACTGATTCTTTCACTTAGCAATGTACAGTGTTTCCTCAGTGCCCTTTTATGTCTTGATAGTGATTTTTTTTTTACTGCTGAATACTGTTCTATTGCACAGATGACCCACATTTTTTTTTTATCCATTTGCTTATTAAAGGACATTTTGATATTTTCCAATTTTTGGCAGCAGTGAATAAGTTGACATAAACAATTATGTGCAGTATTATCTATGGAAATAAGTTTTCAGTTAATTTGTAAAACAGAGTTAAAGTAAATTTACCCTTGTTCCTCTAAAAGTAAGCATTCCCTCACCTCCCATTCATGGCTTCTTGCAAGACTTTCTCTTTGTGTTGTTTTTTTTACAATTTGAAAATGTTACATGTAGGTGAGTTTGTTTATTTATTTATTTATTTATTTATTTTCCTATTTATCCTGCTCTGTGTTCCCTGTGTATTCTGGTTTTTAGTTTTGAGTATCATTAATTTTGGAAAGATCTCAACGACTATTACTTCAAATATTTCTCGGTTTTGTCTCCTTTTTCTTCTGATATTGTCATTACAGATATATGACGGCTTTGAAACTGTCCCAAAGTTCTTGGGCACTTCTTGTTCCTCCTCCTTATTCTCTTATTTTTCTCCTTCTTCCTCTTCATTATATATTTTTTGCTTTTTGCATTTCAGTTGGGAAGTTCCTGTTAACATGCCTTCAAGCTCACTCTTTCTTTTCTTTGCCATGTCTAGGATTCTGGTGAATCCATCAAAGGGATATTTCTATTTCAGAGTTTTTCAATTCTGGCATTTTTGTTGAATTTTTCTTAGAGTTTCTGTTTACATTACCCATCTGTTCTTCCATGCTAACCACTTTTTCCAGAAGTGTTAGCTTTATGGCTCCAGCAGCCCATCCTCCAGGTAAGACAATCTCAGCTGTTTCTCTGTATTCACCTGTCTTTGCAGATTTCAGGTGACAGTTTGCCCTGAGACTTCAGTTCTTTAATGGGCCCAAAAAAAGTAATTAACTTTCAGTGCGTTCATATTTTTTCTTGTTGTAAGGATAGGAGTAGGTATTTCTAAGACTTTTTGCACATCAGAACAGAAAGAAATCTATTGCATTTTTTTTTTTTTTTTTTAAATAGCAGCATTTAGGCTCCTTACTTTGTGGTTTTTCTTTGTGTGCAGAAAACCACGCAGTAAAAACGTGAAATGTATACCTTTTATCTGGGCATTTGTAATGATTCTTAGGAGCTGAAATTGAAGCTCAGTTTTGTATTAATACAAAAGTTCATCCATTGTACTATCATTGTCATGCTATGTGGTAGAATTAAATATCTGTGTGTGTGTGTGTCTGTGTATGTGTGTTCGTAATAAAATCTTGTTGTATTTGTATTGAAGAATAACGTAAGACTTTTAGTTTAAAAATAAGAATGTAAGATGACTAGAAATAACTCTGCAATGTCAACGCATTTTTTTTGTAGCAAATTTATAATTTTTCAATCTAAAAGTTTTGTTGTTATTGATGAGCTCTGTGAAAGGCAGCTCTGCTTTTGTGACCTGTCAGTTTTATAAGGTGGTGCAAAATGCATAATGATACCCCCTGGAAAAATTTAGTAGATACATTTTGTATACAGACATACAATTCAGTGTAAATTCAACAATTTAGTAATGAGATGGAAAAGCAAAGAGGAATGTTTGATTTCCTCAAGTTTTGGTGGCTAATAGACTAGCCATATACCTTACAGCCCTCTGAAGATATGTGCCAGGTAAGATTTATTTTCTGAAGATAAGAACTTTCAATTATTTTTCTATTTCATATTATCTCCACTCTACCTAGGTCTGTACTAGATGTATAGTATATATCTTTTTTGTCCAGTAAATATGGCACTGAAATAAATTGTAGTCAACACTCGGTATCTGGGCATGAATTATGCTCCGAGTACATTATCTTGATCATGCTTTTCTATCTTTTCCTTGCCAATGTGTCTGTCCCTTGCCAGACAATATTTGTCTGACCCAGATATCTTCCAAATAAACTACAAGTTCATTTTGTATAGCATATTAACCTAGGAATGGTGTAAATGTAAATTTGTTGAAAATACATCTTTGAAAATAAATTTATTTAATTTTAAAATAAGACATAATTTTTTTACTATACTTTAAGTTCTAGGGTACATGTGCACAATGTGCAGGTTTGTTACATATGTATACATGTGCATGTTGGTGTGCTGCACACATTAACTCATCATTTACATTAGGTATACCTCCTAATGCTATCCCTCCCCCCTCCCCCACCCCATGACAGACCCCAGTGTGTGATGTTCCCCACTCTGTGTCCAAGTGTTCTCATTGTTCAGTTCCCATCTATGAGTGAGAATATGCGGTGTTTGGTTTTCTGTCCTTGTGATAGTTTGCTCAGAATGATGGTTTCCAGCTTCATCCGTGTCTCTACAAAAGACATGAACTCATCCTTTTTTTATGGCTGCATAGAATTCCGTGGTGTATATATGCCACATTTTCTTCATCCAGTCTATCATTGATGGGCATTTGGGTTGGTTCCAAGTCTTTGTTATTGTGAATAGTGCCACAATAAATATATGTGTACATGTGTCTTTATATGAAGCTCAGTTTCCTATTAATACAAAAGTTCATCCATTGTACTATCATTGTCATGCTATGTGGTAGAATTAAATGTGTCTCTGTGTGTGTGTGTTCGTAATAAAATCTTATTATATTTGTACTGAAAAATAATGGAGGACTTTTAATTTAAAAGTAAGAATGTAGGATGACTAGAAATAACTCTGCAATGTCAACGCATTTTTTGTAGCAAATTTATAATTTTTCAATCTAAAAGTTTTGTTGTTATAGATGAGCTCTGTAAAGGGCACTAAATAATCTTTTGGGTATATACCCTATACACTATAATCCTTTGGGTATATACCCTATACACTATAATCCTTTGGGTACATACTCAGTAATGGGATGGCTGGGTCAAATGGTGTTTCTAGTTCTAGATTCTTGAGGAATCGCCACACAGTCTTCCACAATGGTTGAACTAGTTTACAGTCCCACCAACAGTGTGAAAGTGTTCCTATTTCTCCACATCCTCTCCAGCACCTGTTGTTTCCTGATTTTTTAATGATTGCCATTCTAACTGGTGTGAGATGGTATCTCATTGTGGTTTTGATTTGCATTTCTCTGATGGCCAGCGATGATGAGCATTTTTTCATGTGTCTATTGGCTGCATAAATGTCTTCTTTTGAGAAGTGTCTGTTTATATCCTTTGCCCACTTTTTGATGGGGTTCTTTGATTTTTTTCTTGTAAATTTGTTTAGGTTCTTTGTAGATTCTGGATATTAGCCCTTTGTCAGATGGGTAGATAGTGAAAATTTTCTCCCATTCTGTACGTTGCCTGTTCACTCTCATGGTAGTTTCTTTTGCTGTGCAGAAGCTCTTTAGTTTAATGAGATCCCATTTGTCAATTTTGGCTTTTGTTGCCATTTCTTTTGGTGTTTTAGTCATGAGGTCCTTGCCCATGCCTATGTCCTGAATGTTTTATCTAGGTTTTCTTTTAGGGTTTTTATGGTTTTAGGTCTAACATTTAAGTCTTTAATCCATCTTGATTTAATTTTTGTATAAGGTATAAAGAAGGGATCCAGTTTTGGTTTCATATGTAGATATGGCTAGCCAGTTTTCCCAGCACCATTTATTACATAGGGAATCTTTTCCCCATTTCTTTTTTTTGTCAGGTTTATCAAAGATCAGATGGTTGTAGATGTGTGGTATTATTTTTGAGGGCTCTATTCTGTTCCATTGGTCTATATCTCTGTTTTGGTACCAGGACCTTGCTGTTTTGGTTACTGTAGCCTTGTAGTATAGTTTGAAGTCAGGTAGTGTGATGCCTCCAGCTTTGTTCTTTCAGCTTAGGATTGTCTTGGCAATGCGGGCTCTTTTTTGGTTCCATATGAACTTTAAAGTCATGTTTTCTTTCCAATTCTGTGAAGAAAGTCATTGAGCTTAATGGGGATGGCATTGAATGTATAAATTACCTTGGGTAGTATGGCCATTTTTACAATATTGATTCTTCGTATGAACATGCAACGTTCTTCCATTTGTTTGTGTCCTCTTTTATTTCATTGAGTAGTGGTTTGTAGTTCTCCTAGAAGAGATCCTTCACATCCCTTGTAAGTTGGATTCCTAGGTATTTTATTCTCTTTGAAGCAATTGTGAATGGGAGTTCACTCATGATTCGGCTCTCTGTTTGTCTGTTATTGGTGTATAGGAATGCTTGTGATTTTTACACATTGATTTTGTATCCTGAGACTTTTCTGAAGTTGCTTATCAGCTTAAGGAGATTTTGGGGTGAGATGATGGGGTTTTCCAAATATACAGTCATGTCATCTGCAAACAGGGACAATCTGACTTCCCCTTTTCCTAATTTAACACCCTTTATTTCTTTCTCCTGTCCAATTGCCGTGGTCAGAACTTCCAACACTACATTGAATAGGAGTGGTGAGAGAGGGGATCCTTGTCTTGTGCCAGTTTTCAAAGGGAATGGTTCCAGTTTTTGCCCATTCAGTATGATATTGGCTGTGGGTTTGTCATAAATAACTCTTATATTTTGAGATATGTCCCATCAATACCTAGTTTATTGAGAGTTTTTAGCATGAAGGGCTGTTAAATTTTGTCAAAGGCCTTTTCTGCATCTATTGAGATAATCATGTGGTTTTGTCTTTGGTTCTGTTTATATGATGGATTACGTTTCTCAATTTGCATATATTGAACCAACCTTACATGCCAGGGATGAAGCCAACTTGATCATGGTGGATATGCTTTTTGATGTGCTGCTGGATTCGGTTTGCCAGTATTTTATTGAGGATTTTTGCATCAATGTTCATCAGGGATATTGGTTGAAAATTCTCTTGTGTGTGTGTGTGTGTGTGTGTCTCTAGTTTCTGCCAGGCTTTAGTGTCAGGATGATGTTGGCCTCATAAAATGAGTTAGGGAGTATTTGCTCTTTTTCTATTGATTGGAATGGTTTCAGAAGGAATGGAATAGTTTCAGAAGGTACTAGCCACTCTTTGTACCTCTGGTAGAATTTGGCTGTGAATCCATCTGGTCCTGTACTCTTTTTGGTTGGTATGCTATTAATTACTGCCTCAATTTCAGAGCCTGTTATTGGTCTATTCAGGGATTCACCTTCTTCCTCTTTTAGTCTTGGGAGTGTGTATGTGTCCAGGAATTTATCCATTTCTTCTAGATTTTCTAATTTATTTGCATTGAGGTGTTTATAGTATTCTCTGATGGTAGTTTGTATTTCTGTGGGATCGGTGGTGATATCCCCTTTATTATTTTTTATTGTGTCTATTTGATTCTTCTCTCTTTGCTTCTTTATTAATCTTGCTAGAGGTCTATCAGTTTTGTTGATCGTTTCAAAAAACCAGCTCCTGGATTCATAGATTTTTTTGAAGGGTTTTTGTGTCTCTATCTCCTTCAGTTCTGCTCTAATCTTAGTTATTTCTTGCCTTCTGTTAGCTTTTGAATGTGTTTGCTCTTGCTTCTGTTGTTCCTTTAATTGTGATGTTAGGGTGTCAATTTTAGATCTTCTCTGCTTTCTCTTGTGGGCATTTAGTGCTATAAATTTCCCTCTACACACTGCTTTAAATGTATCCCAGAGATTCTGGTATGTTGTGTCTTTGTTCTCCTCCTTTTCAAAGAACGTCTTTGTTTCTGCCTTCATTTCGTTATGTACCCAGTAGTCATTCAGGAGCAGGTTGTTCAGTTTCCATGTAGTTAAGTGGTTTTGAATGAGTTTCTTAATCCTGAGTTCTAGTTTGATTGCACTGTGGTCTGCGGGACAGTTTGTTATAATTTCTGTTCTTGTATATTTGCTGAGGAGTGCTTTACTTCCAACTATGTGGTCAATTTTGGAATAAGTGTGATGTGGTGCTGAGAAGAATATATATTCTGTTGATTTGGGGTGGAGAGTTCTATAGATATCTATTAGGTCCTCTTGGTGCAGAGCTGAGTTCAATTCCTGGATATCCTTGTTAACTTTCTGTCTCGTTGATCTGTCTAATGTTGACAGTGGAGTGTTAAAGTCTCCCATTATTATTGTATGGGAGTCTAAGTCTCTTTGTAGGTCTCTAAGGGCTTGCTTTATGAATCTGGGTGCTCCTGTATTGGGTGCATATATATTTAGGATAGTTAGCTCTTCTTGTTGAAATGATCCCTTTACCATTATGTAATAACCTCTTTGTCTCTTTTGATCTTTACTGGTTTAAAGTCTGTTTTATCAGAGACTAGGATTGCAGCCCTCACTTGTTTTTGTTTTCTATTTGGTTGGTAGATCTTCCTCCATTCCTTTATTTTGAACCTATGTGTGTCTCTGCACGTGAGATGGGTCTTCTGAATACAGCACACTGATGGGTCCTGACTCTTTATCCAGTTTGCCAATCTGTGTCTTTTAATTGGAGCATTTAGCCCATTTACATTTGTGATTAATATTGTTATTTGTGAATTTGATTCTATCATTATGATGTTAGCTGGTTATTTTGCTCGTTAGTCGATGCAGTTTATTCCTAGCATTGATGGTCTTTACAATTTGGCATGTTTTTGTAGTGGCTGGTACCTGTTGTTCCTTTCTATGTTTAGTGCTTCCTTCAGGAGCCCTTATAAGGCAAGCCCAGTGGTGACAAAATCTCTCAGCATTTCCAAGATGGCAAATGGGAACAACTCCAGTCTACATCTCCCAGCGTGAGCAAAGCAAAAGATGGGTGATTTCTGCATTTCCAACTGAGGTACCAGGTTCATCTCACAGGGACTTGTCAGACAGTGGGTGCAGCCCACAGAGCAGGGCGGGACATCACCTCACCTAGGAAGCACAGGGGGTCAGGGAATTCCCTTTCCTAGCCAAGGGAAGCCATGACAGATGATACCTGGAAAATCAGGACACTCCCACCCTAATACTGAGATTTTCCAATGGTCTTAGCAAACAGCACATCAGGAGATTATATCCCACACCTGGCTTGGAGGGTCCCATGCCCATGGAACCTCACTCACTGCTAGCACAGCAGTCTGAGATCAAACTGCAAGGTGGCAACAAGGCTGTGGGAGGAGTGCCCACCATTGCTGAGGCCTGAGTAGGTAAACAAAAAAGGGCCAGAAAGCTCGAACTGGGTGGAGCCCACCACTACTCAAGGAGGCCTGCCTGCTTCTGTAGACTCCACCTCTGGGGGCAGGGCATAGCTGAACAAAAGGCAGCAGAAACTTCTGTAGATATAAATGTCCCTGTCTGACAGCTTTGAAGAGAGTAGTGCTTCTCCCGGTATGGAGTCTGAGATCTGAAAACAGACAGACTGCCTCCTCAAGTGGGGCCCGATCCCCAACTAACCTAACTGGGAGACACCTCTTAGTAGGGGCTGATTGACACCTTATACAGGTGGGTGCCCCTCTGAGATGAAGCTTCCAGAGGAATATTTGCTGTTCTGCAGCCTCTGCTGGTGATGTTCCAGGCAAGCAGGGTTGAGAGTAGACCTCTAGCAAACTCCAACAGACCTGCAGCTGAGGGTCCTGACTGTTAGAAGGAAAACTAACAAACACAAAGGACATCCACACCAAAACTCCATCTGTATGTCACCATCATCAGAGACCAAAGGTAGATAAAACCACAAAGATGGGTAGAAACCAGAGCAGAAAAGCTGAAAATTCTAAAAATCAGAGTGCCTCTTCTCCTCCAAAGGAACGCAGCTCCTTGCCAGCAATGGAACAAAGCTGGATGGAGAATAACTTTGATGAGTTGAGAGAAGGCTTTAGGTGATTGGTAATAACAAACTTCTCCAAGCTAAAGAAGGATGTTCAAACCCATCACAAAGAAGCTAAAAACCTTGAAAAAAGATTAGACAAATGGCTAACTAGAATGAACAGTGTAGAGAAGACCGTAAATGACCTGATGGAGCTGAAAACCATGGCACAAGAACTATGTGACACATGCGCAAACTTCAATAGCCAATTTGATATAGCAGAAGAAAGGGTATCAATGATTGAAGATCAGATGAATGAAATGAAGCAAGAAGAGAAGTTTAGAGAAAAAAGAGTAAAAAGAAATGAACAAAGCCTCTAAGAAATATGGGACTATGTGAAAAGACCAAATCTAAGTCTGATTGGTGTACCTGAAAGTGACGGGGAGAATGGAACCAAGTTGGAAAACACTCTTCAGGATATTATCCAGGAGAACTTCCCCAACCTAGCAAGGCAGGCCAACATTCAAATTCAGGAAATACAGAGAATGCCACAAAGGTACACCTCAAGAAGAGCAACTCCAAGACACATGTCAGATTCACCACAGTTGAAATGAAGGAAAAAATGTTAAGGGCAGCCAGAAAGGTCGGGTTACCCACAAAAGGAAGTCCATCAGACTAATAGCAGATCTCTTGGCAGAAACTCTACAAGCCAGAAGAGAGTGGGGGCCAATATTCAACATTCTTAAAGAAAACAATTTTCAGCCCAGAATTTCATATCTAGCCAAACTAAGCTTCATAAGTTAAGGAGAAATAAAATCCTTTACAGACAAGATATAAATATTTTAATGACAACCCCCTCTCATTGGTACATAGAGTTAGACAATGATTAAAAAATAAAGTGATTTTCACTATTGACTTTGTACCACTCAAAGATTTGTTCAAATACCTCAAAGGAGTATTGCAGTAGACCAGTGAATTTAAACAAAACAAAACTAAAAAACAGAATTAATGTTATGATACTTTAGTTCTTAGAAATGACAGGTTAAAAAATGTACCACGTTAGAAGCTAGACCTAATTATAGATAGTCACTAATTACATTTGCTCTTAGCTAAGTCATGTATCTTTCTAGATATTATTTGCAGTGCAAAATACCCCTACATTGACTGTAATTTATGCATTGATAACATATGATTGCTTCTCCAAGTCTAATATTTTATAATCAATGTTGTTAAATAATACTAAGTTGGAATATGGGTATTACAAATTCAGATAAAAAATATGTAATGTAATATAGTCATCACAAAATATGTTGACTTTAGAGGCTATGCACAATGGATTTCTTTTTAAATTACAAAATGGTAATGTTGAGGTAAAGTACATAACTTAGTATAAAGAAACATGGAAGTTTATTGTTCAGTGCTATCAAGAGTATATTAAAAGGTCTGTTTAACTTAATGAAAATTATTTTTAATATCTTATATGCACCCTTAGAAACAATAGCTATTATCTAGCTTTTGAAGTGATTTGGTGAAATCTTTGTTATCAGAGAAATATTATATTTCATTTTCTCCATATAATTATATTTGGTTAATAATAATTGACTAGCATTGTTTATGTACTTAGTGCCATGCATTGTGCTGGTTCTTTAATGGGTTATCTTTCTTAATCCTGAGAGCAACCCTGTTTAGTCAATAATTTTATACTCAATTTCGCCAATGAGATAATAAGACTATTAAGATCTGTACGAGAATTCTAAGCCAACATGGATTTGATTCAGAACTGCTATGTATTGATACTTCTCAATTAAAACAATCTAAGAGAAATGAAACAGTTATCAATGAACTGAGCCATAAAATTCCTCCTCTTATTTTTTTTAAAAAAGATGGACATCAAACCTTTTTAAAAAAGATTTTATTTTCATAAGAAATATTGCAATTACAAATACAAAATAATTTTGCTTCAGTGAGATCAAATGTTTACATTTGACAGTATCTGACACTCAGTTTCAAAATTTATTTTCATTTTATTCGGTGTTTTCTGAATGTCTAGTATATAAGCAGACAGCTGTGAGAGAAATCCACAGAATATTTCTCTCAAGGTGTTAATATTTTCTAAAGGATTAATATAAAATAAATAAAATTAAAAGACAGGCTGTTATATGTGCTCTGCAGTAACTCTTGAATTTATTCAGAAATTTCCATAATACTTTTAGTGAATTAAATAAATATCCTATCACACATTTTGGCAACATTGAGAATAGCCCCCACATTTTACATCTTTCTCTCAAAAGTGTTTTTTTTTCCTCCTATTTTCTTCATCAGCAGACTTAATGCAAACTCAGCAATTTCTTGTACAGTATCTGTTTTAACTTCCACTGTGATAAGAAGAAAAGTCATTCAAATAAAGCAGCTCTGTTGCCTGGGCAACACATTTCTTTCCTCTGTTCATCCAGTTCCAGATAGGGGTCCATTTTAACCATAAGTAAAGCCATGTAGATTATATCCCCTGATGAATGATAGAGATTCTATCAAATGTGAGTAATGAAAATTGCCTCTAGGAGAAATTGCTCTCTATAGAACAATTTGGGTTTAGGGTTGAGATTCAGGATTACATGAACATAATCACTCCATACCTATTGAACATTCATTAGGAAACATTCTCTGAGCACATAAGTAATGTGTGATGTATATAGAAAGATACAGATCTATGCCCTCCAAGAATTCATGGTTTAGTAAGAGAGAGAGATGAGCAAGAAAATAAAAAGGGGAAATCTGATAATACTTTCTCGTAAGAAAATGATAAGTATTCTGTTTTCCTATTACGATGGGCCACAGTGGTATGAGACAGTTAATTCTCATCTCCAGCGTGTGGTCTATTCACCAAAGCTGTGTCTATATACACTCTGGGGCAGAAAAATTCAAATTCTGAAAGTGCTGTTGAATGGAACAGATCAGACACAGTTTTTTGTCCATGAGGCAGCAAAATTGGCTGAAATTCAAAAGTGCCATTCAGTTTCTTCCAGCAGCTGTGTTGTAAGATCAGGCTGACCAATTTGAATAGAAGTTTTGGCTGGAATGTTCTCAGAACTATTCTGTGAGGGAACGTGTGGAAGCAACCCCAGAGCAATTGAGACCTGCCTATGCAATGGCAAACAGCATTTTAATGATGCCTCTCCCAATAACCTCGATTTGGAAATAACATTTCTTCTGCCTCTCAACAACTCATATTTTATTGCTTGCCATGCATTCCCTTGAGTCTTTGTAGTGTACACATATATCATCTTTCCTATGAAAGAGTAGACACATACACATCGTCACTTATCCAACATTCTCAGACAGACTTGCTTGTGCATAGGCAGTGTGCTAATAGATATTTCTAGAAGGAATTAAACCATCATGTATGTGTGGAGGTGGCAAAATCTTAACATCTGAACAGTAATTTCTCAGTGAAGTATTCTGTATAGGAATTTCTTTCATATGGCTCCATCATACCTAATTATATTCTTGTGAATAATTATTGAGTGATAAAAGCAAACCCAAAAGGAATGAAAGTAGTATTGATAAAATTGACTTAAAAAGTATGTAGGCTATGGCATATGACATACCAATTGTAGTGGGAGGGGATGTTTTCTGGTATATTAATAAATTTACATGAGTTGATGTGAAAATAAACTATTTTGTCATCAAACTTTTGGAAAAATTAAATATGTATTTTATTTTCAATCACTGTATTAGAAAAAAATCAAAATTTTATATTCTCTTTATGTTTACGTGGAGCAGTAAAATAGTTAGAAAACCACTTTGGACTGGATGATACAACAGTTTTCACCTACAGGGACACGAGTGTTAGGATTTTCTATGTACTTGGAAAATGCGGGTCAAGAAAATATATTTTGTGCACTCATCTACTGTGTTTTATTTTCTGCTCCTGATAATTTTCTCAGTGTTCTTTGTGTAATGTAATTGGCTTGACTTGATTCAATACTAAGCCTATATCTCTGATAACAGTTTGATTCGGGATCTGGCAAAGCCTTTTCAATTGTCCACCCTAGGCATGGACACTTAAAATAAAAATAAAAGGGACTTGGCAAATAGAGAATAGCCAAGTCAACAAATTGCAAGTGAGTTGGGCTTAACTCCAGTACCCTGACAAAGCTGAGGATACTATAGAAAAGTAACATGCTAGAATCAAGGGGAACCTGTCTCCCTACTCAGCCACGTGGATGTCTCAAAGAGACCTCATTCGACTTTCTTTAGTGGCACGTCCAGTGGCATTGAAGGCAAAGGCAAAGAAATCTGTTTTCATCTTCCAATTTTGATAATCAAAATGCTGTAATCAAAATGCTATAGATGGTAGGGTGGGTTCTCACCTTGGGCTGACCACTAGATGGCCGCATGTGCACCAGTCCAAGAGGATTGTTCTCCTGGGGCCCTGTTTTCTAGGGCAGGAACCACTCCCTTAATTACAATCAAGTGGATGTCACAAGGCAAAAACAGAACAATCAGCTGAGATTTTTAAAAGATTACATTCTTCAGGAGATTTTGATGTTTTTATTTTGTTTAAATAAAAGTTAAAATATTGTATAAATCTGCAAAAAGTTGTATGAGTAAGAATGAGACATTTTAATATTGGATACCTCAGTTTGAAGTGTGAACAAGGGGCATAGAGAAATGTGTGTATATATATTCTATGTGCTTTGATTTGATACTACAAATAAACAAAAACCTCGCAAAATGAACCACGTCAGTATATGACACATCACATTGTAAATGAGTTTCATTATTTTTCATTTTTATTTATGTTGGCACTTTAGGACAAAATAACTAGACACAAATTATATCATGAAACAATCAACAAGAAGAGCCAAAAATATGTAAAAATGCCTTTTCATCATCATATCACACTATTTAAGTAAGATTGTTATGGCTATATTCCTGTTTGAATATATTATTTATAATTAGGCATAGATGAAAGATTGAGATTGGTTTGAGATATCCTGACATTTTATTATAATTGTTACTTCAAGTGACAATGATAAGGATCAATTAGGTTTATAACAAAGGTGATAAATTATAGCTTAATTTAAAAAATAATTTTAGAAGTATTATCAATCCAGACAAACTGTTGAACTCTAGGTAACTGATTGAATCCAAGCTCTCTCCTTTCCAAAAGATTATGGGCAAAGACATATCTTCTGAGACTAAAATCCAATCACTTTCAAACTTCCTAGAAAGTTTTCAGAAGGAGATTATTAATTTAATTAAATTTAATCCCAGCTAACTCTTCACATGGCATCTGTCACATGGATAACAAGGATCAGTGCAAAAAACGTCTTAAGAGTAATATTCAGTTTAATTGCAAAACCGAATTAGTGATCACTTTCACTAGAATAGGCTTATTTATAGTAAAATATATTGACAAATTCATCAAGATTATTTGTAAAATCAAGGATTTTCTTTATAGAAAGCCAGAGAGTTTCTATCTCACTCAGGAGCATGACTCAGGCATGTCTTCCCTCCTGAAAAAAATGTCTGATTCTTTGGCATGGACAGATGGCTGGGGCGCCTGTCATTCCAAGGACTGTTCAATGGGTCAGCTGATTTGGCTGGCTGGATTGATTTGCTCCTTCTGTGTCTCTCCATGTAAGCATCTTTAAAAGCCACAAAAGGATAGGAACATTTTTAAATTTTGCTGATCTCTTTTTACATATTGCTGATCTCTTTTTCATGATTTAGTTTTACCTTTCCTTGCATTAATTACTTCTGGTTCCGTGTGTTGTTTCACATGTTGTCTTTTACTCAACTTCTTTTGAAATGCGGAACTATCTTTTCAGTAACATAGGACATTGCTGAAGGAAAGAAGTGTGCCACTTATTTTTTCAATAATCACATATTAAGTTTTTATAAGAGTATGGTGTGAAGGAAATAAGTAAACTCAATAAATTTATACTGTTAAGAGTAGCAGCAGACTTAGGGGATGAAAGCTGGTTGCTTCAAATCTATCACATCGTTTTGTTATAAATTACTTAGACAAATTTGCTTTAGATTTTATCTGAAGTGGTGTATTCTAGGCAGTATGATTAAAAGAACATTTTTCTAGGTCTAGAATATGGTAATTACAACTTTTTTTGAAAAAATAATCAAGGATCGTGCTATTTTAATGTTGAATTAGAAATTAAAATTCTTAATGTCTGAGAATTCTTTTCATAAGAGAGGAAAGTTGCTAAAATTTTATGTCAATAATTGCCCAAAAAGCATAAGTTAGTGAATGATTTTAGAGATTACTAGATGCATTTATTCCAGAATGCATGCCAGAATAGCATTTGGAGAACCATCACTAGGAGGTTTGTTACATCAGAGAGTAGTCAACATACCAGATAGTATCCTGTTAATATTTACCAGAAGTAGAAAACTTATTTATTGAGTTTTGGGGAAAAGCAATTCAAGGATAAATTTAGAAAATATATATATGTATAAGTTTATTAGTATTGAACAGTAATGAAACAAATGGGCTGACACCAAAAGGAGTTGATTTTTAAGCCGATGATTCAACTTAATGTAGACATATTAATTTAGCAAAAGTAAAACCTCATCATGATATAACTACATATTTAAACATTACTCATTTATGAATGGTTAATATATTGGTACACACCATAACTTGTTTCATATTGTTGATGTAAAAGCACATGTAGGAAAAGTCTAATAAAACCACCTTGGCCTATGATGAAAGAACTATTAATGAAGAAGGCGTCATTTTTTTCAATCACTGGGAAGGCAGCCCAAAGGGGATAAAACATTATATATCTATATATCTATATATCTCACATGTCAGAATCAATCTTAAAAGCTATATTTGCTGACCTTTGCAATAAAACCCAGTCACCTACTTATACTCTTACTTAGCACCTTCATAATATGTGCTGGCATGTAATGTTCTTGTCTCAAGTCTATATACTGAAAATAGACCAATAACAGATTTAATAGAAAAAAGTCGAGTGAGTGCACACAAGGCCAAATCTATTTACAATCTAATTACAGGATCTAGAATCAATTTATGATATTAAAAACCTATTATATTAGAAGTTCCATTACATTCTACAAACCACTGTTTTCTCATTTACTAGAATATACTCTTCATAACAACTCTTCAAATTACAAGGCTAAGAAAAGTTACCAGATTTTTTAGTAGGCCAGAGAATGATGGAGAAGTTATTCAAAATCTGTTGTTCTGATCTCCAGCTCTGTGCTGTTACCACACCACTCAGCAAAAGCAGAGTCTGTGGATGTGAGGATGAGAGGGAAAGACTGCAGATTGCATTCATTCTAAGCCATGCAAAAGAAGAAGGCAAATCAGCTCAGTTCAAAGACTTTGATTCCTTTTTCTTAACATTATTAAGTTCTACTCTGTGAATAAAATCAAACATAACAAAAATACCAACTCACCTCAGACCCTGAAATGGAATTTCATGACTTCAAAAATACTAAGTCACTATTTCAGCATGAGCTAATTCCTTGACATGACATTAGGGCATATGGCTTTTTTCATAATAGTTAACATTTGCACTCTCAATGTAAATGTTATTTTTCAAAATGAGAGTAATGTTTTCTGTTGCCTAACACTGGCAATATACTTAACAACTATCTCTGAGGAATGCACTGAGCATAAGGAAGGTTGTAGAAAATTACAAAATTGAGGCCTGAACGTGTGTTTAGCACTGTGGGTTACACTTTGCTTCCAACAATTCCTCAATCATTATAAAAATTTAAGAAAAAAATTTAAATGCTCACAAAGTAAAGAATTCATTCACATATCCACTATATCAGAGTTCAGTATTTATATTCACTGTGTGGTTGTTATATATTTAAGTTTATTTAATATTCATAAATGCCTGCATTATATGTTCTTAGAGAAATAAAAATAACCATATTTTTAAAGGTATACAACTTATAAAGTGCTTAATAATCAGTATTACATTTTTCCTATTTTTTTCAGTGCAGTGAACGTTTGTGTTTTAAAAAATAATATTATGTTTAAAGTAATACTTTCTCATCATAGTGTTATGATTATTGAAATTTTTAAAATAGAGGACCACAGATACTAATAAAAGGGCAGCTATAATCAGACATCAAATTCCAGCAATGTAGAAGACTAATTGCCCAAATAGCCTTTGCAATGCATCGCACATTAAAAGAATAAAAGACTGGATACAAATATCCTCTTTATGTAGACTTGAGTTGATAAGAAAGTAAGAGGCATCCAGAGAGGCAGAAACAATGAATTGGATAGGCACTGAAGCCACAGAGCCAAGGGCTTTCAGCCTCCTGGATCTTCCATAGCCCAAGTCTCTGCATTTAAATGGGCTTCACGAGGAAAACAAGAGAAAGTCTAGGTCCTGAGAAGGTGAGAAATCAGTATAAGAATCTCCCATAAAAACAATTTCCAAAAGGTGATTTTCTAGAGGAAAGAACGAACTGTGAAGAGAAGAAAGTAACCGAAGAATGAGACAGTGGGAAAACTTTGAGGTTTTGGCTTATATGGAAGGAGGAAAACAGCTTTAATAAAGCATTTCCAATGACAGGCTGCTTACAAGGCATCTTTTAGACTAGAATGCACTCTACTTCCAATGCCAAAAGACCTAAGCCTGGCATTAACTTTAAGAAGCTCCCACTGGTGACCCTTCCCAGTTATCTGACAGAAAGAAGGCCTAAATCAAAACCTCAAAAATCCCACAGATCAAATTTTATTGATTATGATACCACAATTCTCAAACTCACATGAAATAAGAAGATACAAGCCATTGCGAGCAAGCTTTAGGAGAAACAATACACCAGTGTATTCATCTGTTCTCACATTCCTGTGGAGAACTACCTGAAACTGGGTAATTTATAATGAAAAGAGGTTTAATTGCTCATGGTTCCACAGGCTGTACAGGAAGCATGGTTGGGGAGGCCTCAGGAAACTTACAATCATATGGGAAGTCAAAGGGGAAGCAGACATGTCCTATGTAGCTGGAGCAGGAGGAAGAGAGAGAAAGGGGACATGCTACACACTTTTAAACAACAAAATCTCATGAAAACTCACTCAACTGTCATGAGAACAGCAAGGGGAAAATCCGTCACCATGATCCAATTACCTCCCACCACGCTCATCTTACAACATTGGGGTTTGCAATTTGACATGAGATTTGGGTGGGGACGCAAATCCAAACCATATCAACCAATAACAAAGTATCAAAGATTCCAGATGAAATAACAGATTTTAAAAGGCAAATTATAGAAAAGTAGTGAACTTTTATTAGTCTAAGACAAAACAAACCTTAAGACCAAAAGCTTTTCTTGAGATCAAACATTAAGGTTTAATTCACCAGGAGGGGAGAACAATCCTAAACTTATCTAAACATAGTAACATAACTTTAAAATATATAAAGTCAAAAGTGAAAGAACTACAAGAAGAAATTGACATATCTGGAATGAACTTTAAGAAGGTCCCATTGGTGACCCTTCTCAGGTATCTGACAAGATGAAGGGCTAAATCAAAGCCTCAAAAATCCCATAGATAAAATTTTATTGATTGTGATATCACAATCCTCAAGGTCACATGAAATATGAAGATAGAAGCCACCTTTGGGGTAATTTTAATGCTCCTGTCTTTAATGTCGATAGGAAGTGTGTGAAAGATTTGAACCACACAAACTGTAAGATGAAACTGCAGGTTATATAGATATTTCTGCACTGAAACATTGTCTACTTCCTGAAAAATACATTGTTCTGGAAAATATATTCAAAAGATAGTAGGGATTATGAGAAAAAAGAGTTGTGGAGGACAATACAAAACTATGCAGCTTTATAATACGAGTACAAAACAGAAAAGAGTACACGAGACTGGAGGGGATAATCTGTCGGCCCATCCAGATACATTGTGAGCACATGCTGCCACAGTGGTTGCTAGAAATGCTCCAGAACAATAGAGTGGCAATATACTGAAGTTTGGTTGGAGTGGAGCTGGTGGGTACAGACTGGCAGATGGGAGGAGCATGAGCTAGCGTGCTCCTTTAGGGTGTCTGTGGAGGCAGGGCAATGGAGCAAGAATGCAGCACAGGAGGATGAGGGATGTGGCCCTGGGAAGGACCCTAGTACTTGTTTCTAGTTTTCTTAAGATAGATGCAGTAGTGCTTTTCCTGCCAGCATGGCAGCAACATTGAAGACTTCTATTTCCCAATAAAGATATGATCCTACGATAATTCTCTACCCTCTTGTCTAGAATATTTGTGGATGAGCCAAGACAGTGTTTACTCCATTCTAAACTAACTTCCTTATTAACAAATCACCCATGAGTGAATTCACCTTACAGTAATTCACACTGTGGCTGCATGTAGAACACTGAACTAAGCAGGTTGAGAAAATGTCTTCCTTTCAAATCCAGTCCATAAAACCAGTACTGGTATTACGTAGATTATATTATCTGATGACAGCACAATTGAGTTAACAATTGGTAACAAAGGAAAATCATTAAAACCCCCATATATTTGGAAATTAAAAGAAATCTTCTAAGTAACTCATAGTTTAAAGAAGAAATCATAATAGAAATATATATAAATGTATACCTATGGTAATATAAAAAATACCAAATATAAAAATTTTTATGACACAGAGAAATGTGTAGCTTTTAATGTATTTATTGTGGGAAATGCAGGAATTAAAATTAGTTTGAATGTTAAGGAATGTGCAGTAAAGGGAAAAAATAGGTACAATGGGGAATTAAAATGGAAAACAAAGGTACAAGGGAGGGTTCAACAAAGCTAAAATGTTAAAAAATAAAAAATAAAAGATCAACATGGCAAAATATTAATAAAAAATAGAGATGATAATGCAAGGACTTTTACATCTGCTACCCCTCCCAACACACACAAACACACACACACACACTCAAAAAGACTGATGAATAATAAAAACAAATACTTAAAGACAGCGAGAGTTAGTAATATATGATGGATCTGGTAGAAGATTGCAGTATAGCAATGTATGCTATGTGTGTGGCCCATTTAAAAATATATTTTTTAATGGACACATAATAGTTGCATTTATTTGTGGAGTACATAGTCATGTTTTGATACATACAACGTATAGTGGGCAGATCAGGGTAATTAGCATATCCATTTAACAATGCAACAGGTTCATTTTGCCAGCTGCCCGGATAGAGCCAATTTATCAAGACAGGGGAATTGCAACAGAGACAGTGTTTAATACATGTAGAGCCAGCTAAATAGGAGACTAGAGTTTTATTATGACACAAATCAGCCTTCCTGGAAGTTCAGAGACTTGAGTTTTTCAAAGATAGTTGGTAGGTAGGGGGCTAGGATATGGGTGTTTCCAATTGGTAGGGGATGCAATCTTAGGGGTGCAGAAAACGGCCTTCATGCCTGAGGTCACTTCTGGGTGAGGGTCTCAGGAGTGGTTGAGTGCAGAGTTGCAGGCACAAGCCTGCAAAAGCCAGAAAAGACATATTAAAAGTCCAGTCTTATGTTCTACACTAGTAAATTGGAGAAGTTGCAAACCTTGTGAACTCTGGAATAATGGCTGGTAATCATTTAACTACACCTACGTCTTAGTGGAACTCATCCTGCTAACCTGGTGGCCTTTCATTAGTTTTACAAAGGAAGTTTAGTCTGGGGGAGGGCCTACTATCATTTAACTTGGTGGCCTTTCATTAGTTTTACAAAGGCAGTTTAGCCTGGGGGAGGGGCTACTATCATTTAAACTATAAACTAAATTTCTCCTAGTTAGAATGGCCCAAGCCCAGGAATGACCAAGGGTAGTTTGGAGGTTAAAGGCAAGATGGAGTGGTCAAATCACATCTCTTTCACTGTCATAATTTTCTGACTATTATAATTTTTTACAAAGGTAGTTTCCCCATCATGTCAAACGTATCTTTTTTTGGTGGGTTGGGAATCATTCAATTCTTCTTTTCCAACTCTCTGAAAATATGTGATAAATAGTTTTCAACTAGAGTCATCCTCCAGTGCTATAGAATACTGGAACATATACCTCCTTTTTCCTCTGAATTGTCCAATTCGAGAGGATTTTGACCACTGACTTTGAGGCATCATGGGGACATTAGTTTGCAGCTAGGGATTGCCAAGGTACTGACCAGCCACTTGCTAAGAGAAAGGACTCACTTGATGCAGACAGGCCCTCAGCGGGGACTGCTGCTCAGCCTCACAGCACCTCCAACACCGAAATTAATTGAGAATGGCCTGGGGAACTAGTGACCACAGTTACAGACAGAAGCAAATGTAGACACTCCCTAGAGACATATAACAATATCTGAGGCTTTATTTCTGTAAAAACCCTTTTCAAATGTCCTCTTCAACCCACAATAAAAATAAATCACTAGTAGGAGAAGGGGCAAGAAAACATGCCTGAAAATTGGCCCAAGAATATTCAATAGAAATAGCCCAACAGAAGCTTCAGGAATTGGAGTTATTAGAAAGACCCTGAAAACCTTGGTACCAATAAATTTGAAAATGTATATAAATTGAAAAATTTCCAGGACCAACTCAAAATAAAACAAGCAATCTAACTAACTATTAAATAATTCAAAGACATATCAAGGGAAGGGTGATGAGGAATGACCGCTAATGGGTATAGGTTTATTTCTGGGGTAACAAAAATGTTCTGGAATTAGATAGTGAGGAAAAGTACATAACCTTGTAAATACATTAAAAACACTGAATTCTACAGTAAAAGAACAGAAACACTGGACATTTCTCCACAAGCAGAATAGCTTCGTATACTCATTTTATATGGCTAGTATAACTGATCTCCTAATAGAGAAGGAAAATAAAAATATGCAATTTTACTTTATACAGATGCAAAGGAATTAAATTAAAAATTAGCAATATGAATCAATGATATATAAAAATATCATAGGAAATAACTATTATTGGGAATAACTATTTATCCTTATTGACTTTGTTATACAAAAGGAAGGTATTTTCAACATTAGAAAACATGTTAACGCAATTCACTTCTTTAAGAACTTTAAGGAGAAATACGACCATCTCATTAAATGCAAAAGACAATCATTTGATGAAATGCAACTACCACTTATGAAACAAAAAGAAAAGAGCAATAAAATACGGAAAATACATTTTTTCAAAAGGCTATCTCTACATGAATGGGAACTCTTTCAATCAATAAAGCACATTTTCAAAAGAGCTACAGCAAACTTATTGAATGGAGGGAGAAGAATAATTTTTTAAAACCCCTGTGAATTCAGGAACATGACAAAAATGTTTAATTTCTTTTCAGTGTAGCACTGATGCTTTAACTACACAAAAATAGTGATAACCCTAAAATATAAGGAATGTAAGAGAAGAATAAAATACCGTCACTCTTTAAATGAGACATTCATCTATGTAGAAAATCCAAAAGAATCCCAAACTGATAGATTTAATAAAAAACATAGTAAAATTGCCAGATATAAATCTATTCAATTTAGTGAATGACATTTTTATATAGCAGCAAGTATTATCAAAATAAAACAAAAATCATTTAAAATGACTAAATATTACATAATATGCATAATAATGAATAATGTATGACATATAAGACCTATATATAGAAACATATAAAGTGAATGACGTACATTACAGAAAATTTAAATTAAGTTGGGAGGCATATCAAGTTAGTGGAAATGTTACTATGCTAAAGATATAAATTCTGTTTAAATTGTTTTAAATATTTAAAACAAGGGAAAAGTGACATAGAGTACACACAGAGATTTTTCAAGCATTACCATACTGAATCAGCGGACATCCTTCCATGGGCCCCCGGCTTCGTAGATCCCACAGATCACAAAGAAACAGAATGCTTTTACTAAAGAGTATATGGCTCCTCTATCATACAGGATCCAGAACTCAGCTTTCAAAGGAAGACTCAGGACCCTAAGCCTCAAGGCTGTGACTAACACCATTCACACCTGAGTAAACCTTTCTGCATATCTATTCTCCTCTAACCATAAAACAAGATATGTTTTTCCTGAATGCAATTGTAAACCACAAATAAAATTCTAAGCACCCTCAACCAGCTGACTGGATTCCTCCTCTCAGCTAAGGGCATTTTAAGGTAAAGCTGAACTCTATCTAGTTCAGGCCATGATGGGAATGGATGGTTGAACATGCCTTGTTGTACTTTCCTCTCGTTGAAATCTAGGCATAGCTGACCAGCATTAACATTGAAACAGAGACCTTAAGACTGACAAAGCAGACTCTGTAGCAATAAAATGCCAAAATGACAGATAGCAGGCCCAAAATATACTGCCCTGACATATTTTAAAATGTTCCTGCAAGGCTGTCTCTTCTGGGGAAAATCTACATTCTAGAGAGAATCCTCTTCTCTTTCCAGGCTTTTTTCCTGATCCAGGAGAGAATTAACTAAAGAGTCTGGTGGGTTTTTTGTGTTTATTTTTTTTTTTGAGACAGAGTCTTGCTCTATCACCCAGGCTGGAGTACAGTGGTGACATCTCCACTCACTGCAAGCTCCACCTCCTGGGTTCACACCATTCTCCTGCCTCAGCCTCCCAAGTAGCTGGGACTACAGGAGCCCGCCACCATGCCTGGCTAATTTTTTGTATTTTATTTAGTAGAGACGGGGTTTCACCATGTTAGCCAAGATGGTCTCTATCTCCTGACCTCGTGATTCCGCCTTGGCCTCCCAAAGTGCGTATTTTTAAGTCTGATAAGAAACAATTGAAATCTGTTCTCTCTGAAGCAGGCTACCTGGGGACTTCATCTGCATTATAAGAACCTTGGTCTCCACAACTCCTTATCTTAACCCAGACACTTACTTCAGTTGGTTCCAGGTCTTTAGATAAACAATAAATGCTTTCAACCATTGTCAGTCAGAAAATGTTTGAATTCACCTAGGACCTAGAAATGCCACACCCCCCACCACAACACCAACACCTTGAGTTGTCCCCCGCCTTTTCAGACAGAACCAATGACCATCTTACCTGTATTGATTGGTGTTTTATGTCTCCCTAAAATGTATAGAACCAAGCTATTGCCCAATTGCCTTGGGCACATGTTTTCAGGATCTCCTAACTCATATTTGGCTCAGAATAAATCTCTTCAAATATTTTCCAGAGCTTGAGTCTTTTGCCAACACCATGAATATTTCTTCTTTGAGCTATATAAAAAATAGGGAGAAGTTTGAATAATTAAGTGCTTGTGTAAGAGAAAAGACAAATTAAGTAACACATTAGATACTTCTCCAATTCATGAATGGAATATGTCCTTAGATAACAAAGTATTCTTACTCAGTAGAGCTAAATACCCATTTTGTTTACTTTGTACTGTAGCTTGTGGTTCAAGAACTATTGACAATTAGCATAGTATTTGCAACAGTTATCACTGGCAGCTGAAAATATTTTGCAGTATTAAAAATGTATGCTATTATTAATTATATACACGTATAGGTCTAGATATACATATCTAGGACATGATGCTGATTATATTGACAACAAAATGAGTATAATAGAATTGCAAATAGTGTTATTTTATTAAAAATATTATAAAAGTCTATTTTCAAAAGTTAAATCCTGGTTTTTATTTTTATTTAAATAATTTTATGCCAATGTTATATATATTGAGAACTAAGCTCTGATTTTTTTATCTTGCCCAAATTCCTATCTAAGGGGTCTGGGGAGTCATCCCCTACAAACCATAAATTCTCATCAAATGGGTTTTATTTAACCCTATATATCATGACTTACTTTCTAATCTGACTCTGGCATAACATTATGAGACAAGGAAGAAAATCAAAATATTTGATTTTCGTGTTTCCCTGCTGTCCTTTGTGGGGGAGAATCTGTATCTGTAAAGAATCTACTAAGATAGCTAGATTTTTTCTTCCGGACCCTCCCAGTCCTAAAGAGATTAACAAAATCTAGAACCTTTTAAAGATATGAATAGGAAACATTTGTCATCTGTTGTCTCTAAGGGCAGCCACTATAAGACTTCAAAAGATCTGTGGTCTCCACAGTCTTTTATCTTAACCTGAACATTTCCTTTCTATCAATCCCAGGTCTTTAGACAAACTCAACCAATTGTCAACCAGAAATTGTTTAAATTTACCTATAATCTGGAAGCTCCCCCTCCCCCACTTTGAGATGTCCCACCTTTCTGAACCAAACCAATGTGTTTCTTAAATGTATTTGGTTGATGTCTCGTGCCTCCCTGAAATATATAAAACTAAGCTGTAACCTGACCACCCTGGGCACATGTAGTCAGGACCTCCTGAATGTGTTGTGTCACGGGCCATGGTCACTCATATTTGGCTCAAAATAAATATTTTCAAATATTTTACGGTTTGATTCTTTTTCTCAACAATATATTCACTATAACACTTCATTTAATTTGAATAGAGGGTTCCAAATATTTACAAAAAAAAAAATTTAAAACCAGATTTCAGGGTGAAGTTTGATTTTAGCACTAACGAGTAAAGAATTTGGATGTTGTTACTCTAGTTTTTAAAACAAAATACATCTGGATGCACTGGAAATCAATGACTTCTATTGTACTTACCAGTAACTGAAGCTGCCAGTTTCATCATCAACATAAAACTCTGGAGAGACAGGCCGATTTGGAGACTGACAGCCAAGATTGCTTCTGTGGAGAAGAAGGCCCTGAACTATAGACCTGTAGAAGAAATGAAATGCTGATGTTCTCAAATTGGTGAAGGCAAAGTGTAGAATAGCATAAGAATGAGAAACTTGTGGTGCTGCAGTTTTAGAGGGGGTTTCACTCCCAGGACCTGACCAGATTCTGATGGTAAAATCCAAGAAAGAGAAGAGGGAGGGTAAGAGTAATCATTGTGAAACAGGTCCAGAGAAATCTTCATTAGAAAACCTACTCTACAAAAGGCAAAAGACTACCAGAGTCTTTTCCCAAATTCAGAATGGTATTTCTCTCACTCCAGTTCCCTTTAGCTTTCCTGCATCACCTAAGAGAATACCTCTGGAGAAAAACTTGTGAAGGTCCCAGACCACAGACAGAGGCCCATTTGGAAGAGAAAGGTTTCATCATCAGGCTGTAGAATGATTCTCTTCTCTGACCCTTCCCTCTTCATCAACGCAGCTCCAGTAAAATAACAGTAGCTAGAGTTGAAAGAGCTGTAAGACACAGACTTTCCCTGAAGAGGAGTCATCGGAGAAGCCAAACGTCAAGGGAACAAGGAGAGGGAAAAGAAAAGGAAACTATGAGAGCCTTTGACAACCATAACTAATAAAGTATTTATAAAGCCCAATTTCTAGCCAAATTAACATACATCCCCAAATTTAAGGTCTATTTCATCTTTAGTTTATACTCAATATAATACATCCAGTCTCCAACAAAACTGTAAGCAATGACATAAACAACAACCAAAAAAACAAAGGAACACCAGCACCATTATAAGCAAAACACAGTCTGAAGAGACAAACTAAACATTAAAATAAGAATCAGATTATGACACAGATTTTGATATTATCAAATGGAGAATTTAAAAATAGTTATGCTTAATATGGAAAGTATCCTAGCAGAAAATATAGACAGAAAGATGATTAATGAAAGCAGAGAGATAGAAAATCTAAAAATGAATTGAAAGAAAATGTAAGAATCAAGAATATTGTAAGAGAAATGAAGAATGCCTTTGCTGTTCTAATAGGTGGACTTGACATAGCTAAGGAAAAAAAAATATGAAACTAAAATATAAAAAGCAAAAGGAATAAAAGAAATAAAACATCTAAGAAATGTGAGACATTTTCAAAAATATTATGTACATGTATGTGGAATACTTTACAAAGAAAAAAAGACGATCAGAAGGAGTATTTGAAATTATGATAGCTAAGAACTTTCCCAAATTAGTGACACATACCAAACCATAGATCCAGAATGAACAGTCAATGCCAAGCAAAATGCTAAAATTACCTATCGATCCCTAAGAATATTTAAATTGTTAAAAAACAATGGTGAAGAGAAAATCTTGAAATAAACCAGAGGAAAAAACACCTTACATATGGAAGAACAAGAATAAAAATTACAAGAAACTTCTCATCAAAAACCAAGACAGCCAGAAAAGAGTGGAGTGAAATGTTTAAAATATTAAAGGAAAAAAATTCCACTGACTTACTGTTCTCTATGTTCTACAAAACTATCCTTTGAACATGTAGAATAAATAAAGACCTTCTTAGACAAAAACTGAAGGAATTAATCACCAGAAAATTGTCTTGTAAGAAATGTTAAAAGTTCTTCAGGGAGAAGGAAAATAATATAATTCACAAATGCATACCTGTAGAATGAAAGGGAGAGCACAGGAGGGAGAATGCATTAAGACATATTTAACATTTTATTTGTTTAATCCTTGGCTGAAAAATATAACTGCTTAAAATCATAATAATAACAATTATAAGGTGATTATATCATATAGATAAGTTAAATGAATGATTTCACTGTCGTAAGAGGTGAGAGAGAAATTGGGAGTACTCTGTTGCAAGTTCCCTATACAAGTAAAGTGGTTTATTGTTATTTGAATGTTGATTTAGATCAATTAAAATGATATAAACTCTAGGGCAATTACTATTTTTAAAAATGTATGGTGGATATGCTTGGAAAAGAGATAAAATGCTCAGTTAAAACCCACCAAGACAGAAAAAGAGAGGAAAATAAACAAAAGCAAATGCCACACAATTAAAATGCTTAAGTATGGTAAATATTAATTCAATAATTATTTCAAGTGGACATAATCTTAAACATACCAATTAAACATACCAATTAAAAGACAGTGTGTTTCAGAGTACACACAATTGTATGCTGATACGCTGTCTATCAGAAATCCACTTTAAATACAAAGAATTAGATAGTTTAACTAAAAGGATAGAGAAAGATATACTTTACTAATTAAAAAAAAAATAAAAAGACAGGGTTAGCTATATAAATTTCAAGGAAAACCCGAGACTTCCAAACAAGGAAGATTATCAGGAATAATGATCAGTTTTACAAGGTAATTTAACAATCCTTAACATGTACACAATTAAAAAGAGAGTCAGAATTTGTGAGGCAAAACTTGATAGTTGTGAAAGAAAAAAATATGCAAATGTAAGAGTGTAGTTTGAGACTTTATCATCCTGTTTTTTTTTTTTTTTAGTAACTGATTAAGCAGGCAAAAATTTCATTTAGTTGACTGAACAGCACTGCAAATCAGTTTGTTCTAATGGCCATTTATAGAATTATCCATCCAGTGGCAAGACAATTCAAATTCTCCTCCAGCTTATGTGGAACATTCATGAAGAAAGATTACATTTTGGTCAACAAATACACATTAACATATTGAAAATAACAGAAATCATACAAAGTCTATTCTCAGACTTCAACAGCGTTATGCCAAAACTCAAAAACATAATGAAATGTGGGACATCCTCCAATATTTGACAATTAAACAACACACTTCTAACAACCCATAAGCCAAAGTAGATGACTTAAGACTAACTTAAAAATATTTTGACTTAAATAAAAATGACAATGCAACTTATCAAAATGTGAGATGTGGCAAATGCAATGTCTAGAGGGTGATTTACAGCATTAACAACATATATTAGAGAAGAAGAAGATCTGAAACAACAATGTCAGCTTCCAACCTAATAAACTAGAGAAAAAGCAATTTTAGTCTAAAACAACATAAGAAAAATAAAGTAGAAATCAATGCAATTTTAAACAGGAAAATAATAGAGGAAAACAATGAAACAAAAATCTGTTTCTTGGAAAAGATTAATGAAACTGACAAATCTCTAAAAAGATTGAGAAAGAAAAAAAGAGAAGATGTAAATTACCAATATTACTATGAAAGAGGGGATGTCACTACAAACCCTGGAAAAACCAAAAGTACATTAAGGGAGTAATACTATATGTATAGCTTTACACATAAATGAACAAGTTAGATGATATGGATCAATTACATTAAAAGGATAAACTACCTCAACTTGTCCAATATCAAATACATAATTTGGGAGCTTTATTACTATTAAGAAAATAGAAAGTATAACATAAAAATTTCTCAAAAAAGCAATCTATAGGACCAGATCATTTCATTTGCAAATTCTACCCAACATTTAAGAGCAAAAATACAGTGGGAAAATGATAGTCTCTTTAAAAAATGTTGTTGAGAAAACAGGATATCCACATGCAAAAAAATGAAATTGGACCCATATCTCAGACCATGTATATAATACAACTCAAAAGTATTAGAGACAAACATAAGACTGGACACTGTAAAACTACTAGTAGAAAATGGGGGGAAAACTATCTAACATTGGTTTGGGTAACTTTTTTTTTTTTTTTAATTTGACTCAGAAACCATAGTCAACAAAAGCAAAAATAGATAAATAGTGTTACATCACAGTAAAAAACTTCTGCACATCAAAGGAAACAAGAGTGAACAGTCAACCTTCAGACTGAGAGAAAATATTTGCAAGACATACATCTGATAAGGGATTAATATCCAAAATACATAAGGAACTCAAAACAACTCTAAATAAATAAAACAAATAATCTGATTAAGAAACGGGAAAGGAACCTGAATTTCTCCAAACAAAATACAAATAGCTAACAGATACGTAATAAAAAGTTCAACATCACTAATCACTGGGGAGATGCAAACTAAAACTACTATGAGCTATGGCCTTATTTCTGTTAGAATGGTTGTTATTACAGAAAATACAAAAGACAAGCATTGGCACAGATATGAGAAAAGAGAACCCTCGTACACTAATGGTGGGAATGAAAATTAGTGCAACTATTATGAAAAACAGTATGGTGGTTTCTCAAAAAACTAAAAAGAGAGTTACCATATGATCCAGCAATCCCACTTCTGGGTATTTACCCAAAAGATTTGAAATCAATATGTCAAATAGAAGTCTGAACTCCTATGTTCATTCCAGCACTGCTCAAAATAGCCAAGTGATTGAATAAACTTTAGTGTCTATGAAGGGATGAATGAATAAAGCAAATGTAGTATATATGCAAAATGTAACACTATTTAGCCCTAAAATATGAAGTTCTGTTGTCACAACATAGATGGAGAATATTATGCTAAATTAAATAAGCCAGAAACATGAAAGACAGATGTCACATGTTCTCACTTATATATGAAATCTAAAATGAAAAGTTTAAAATAGAATAGAAAGGTGGTTATGAAGTCTGGGGACTGGAGGAAACGGGAAGACAATAATCAAAGGGTACAAAGCCTCAGTTAGAAGGAATATATTTGGTTTATTTTTTAAATCAGTAACACAAAATGCTGAATATGATTAATAACTGAGTGCTGTGCATTTCAGTTTTGCTGAGAGTAAGTTTCTCATGTTCTCACCATCATAATTGTTGCATATTTGAAGTGATAAATATGTTAATTAGCTTAATTTAGTCATTTTACATTATGTTGAACTATCATGCCACTTTGTACTCTATAAATATATTCAACTATAAATACAATTAAAAAATAAAATGAACACTAATTCTATGCAACCTCTTCTTGAAAATGAAAGAGGATAAAACTTACCAATTCATTTTAATGAAGCTAGCACTACTGTTCCAAAATTAGCAAAGACAGAATCAAAATAAGAAAAGGCAAAAATAAATAAACTACAGAGCAATATGTCTTGAAAATATAGATGTAAAACTGTTTTTTAAAATGTTATAAAGTAGAATTAGGCAACATATATAGGAAACATACACTGTGACCAATGGGTCTTTTTCCAGGCAAGCAGGCTGTTTCAACATTTTAAAAGCAATTAGTAAAATCCATGATTTTAGCAGGCTAAAAAGAAAAATCACCTGAAGAATAATTTGACAATTCAGCACACATTTATGATTAACAAATACTCTCAGAAAATTAATAGTGGGAAAGAACATCCTGAACTTAATAAAGAGGATCTACAAAGAAAAAAAGAAAAACTACAGCTAACATAATACATAATGGTGAAAGAGTGAATCTTTACCCTTGAGTTTAGAAACAAGGCAAGATGTTTACTCTTTTCAATTTTTGTGAACATAGTCCTGACATTTTTAGACAGTGCAAGATGACTTGGAAACATACGCATAAGAGTCTGAAGGAAGAAATAATATTGTCCCTATTTGTAGATCACATGATCACCTACATAGAAAATCTTAAGGAATATAAAAACTAACCTCCTAGAACTAATAAGTAAGTTCAGCAAAAAACACAAAAATACAGATAAACATTCAAAAATTGCTTTGCATTTCTATATATTAGCAATACATTGAACCTAAAAATAAAATTCCAGTATTATTTACAATTGCTCAAAAAATGATAAAATGCTGTGATTTAAACTTAAAACATCTACAGGACTTTAAGCTGAAAACTCAACAATTCTGGTGCAATAAATAAAAAATGAAAATAAAGTCATACTGTGTTCGTGGATTATAACACTCAAAATAGTGAAGATGTCATTGTCAAATTGATATATAAGTTTAATGAAATTCCTGCAAAAATTTTAACTAGATATGTTGTGGATATAGATGTTATTGTTGTAAAATTTATAGTCAGCCAAAAAAAATGTAATAGCAAAAACAGTTTTGAAAAGAAAGAATAAAGCAGGATGGATCATTATACCTGATTCTCAAGATTATGGCACACAGTTATCAAACTGTGTGGTATCAGCAGAGGGATAGATACATAGATCAATGGACCAGAATAGATGCTCCAGAAATAGTCTCATACAAATATGACCAAATGATTTTTGACAAATTCAAAAGCAATTAAATGGAGGAAGGATAGTCTTTTCAAAAAATAGCACTGGAGTAATTGGATATCGACAGGTAAAAGTAAACCGTTATTTAAACTTTACTCCTCATGTAAAAGAAATAGATAAAGAAAACTTCAAAATGGAACATAAATTTAACTTCAACCCTTAACTCTATAAAACTTTGAGAAAAAAATATAGGAGAAAATACGAGGACCGAGAGTTTGGTTAAGACTTCTTAGACATGAACACCAGAAGCATGGTCTATCCAAAAACATCAATCAAAAATCAATTAAACACTAGCTTTGAAAATTCTCTGTTAAGAAGATGAAAGACAAACCACAAGCTGGCAAAAAAAAAAAAAAAAAAAAAAAAAAAAATCTTCAAACCACAAATCTGATAAAGAGCCCATATCTAGAATTTATAAAGTAATCTCAAAACTTCACTTTAAAAAACCCCACTAATTAGAAAATGGAAAAAATAATGAAGACACATTTCACTAAAGGGCTATATGGATGGCAAATAAGCACCTGATAGAATGTTAAACATTGCTAAACTTTAAGGAAATGAAACTCATCCTAGCAATATAATGTCTTACAATGTTAGGAGAGCTAAAGTAAAAGTTACTGATAATTCCAAAAGCTGGTGAAGAGAAAGAGAAAATGGATTGCTCATATATTTCTGTAAGGAATATAAAGTCAAAAAGCCCCTCTGAAAAAATATTTTGGCATTTTTTAAATCCAACCAAACAGAAATTGACCATGTTAACCAGTGACTGTACTCCTGGGCATTTATTCTAGAGACATACAAATTTATGCTTACATAAGATCCATACACAATTATTCACACCAAATTCATTTGTAATAGCCAAAGCCTGGAAATAATCAAATGTTCTTAAATAGTTGAATGATTAAACAAACTTTTGTACCTCCATATCATGATATACTTTTCAGCAGTAAAAAGGAATGAACTAATTATATATACCAAAGCTTGAATGGATATGAAGAGCAGTACGCTAAAGAAAAAAGGCTGTATCAAAAATTGCATACTGTGTGATGCCACTGAATGACAAAATGATTAAAATAGCAAGCAGGTTAGTGGATTCCATGGGTTAGTTGTGTGTGTAACTACAAAACAGTAGCATGAGGGAGATGTGGTCATGGAACAGTTTTTCAAAATAGTTCTGTATCTTCATTTGGCGTTGGTAACCAGAATCTAAACATGCAGTAAAATGGCATTGCGCTATACACACACTTTGTACCAATGTCAATTTTCTGCGATGATATTTTGCCATAGTTACATAAAGTGCAACCAATGGAAAAAACTGGGTGAAGGGTACAAGCCACCTCTCTAGACTGTCTTTAAAACTTCCTGTGAATGTATACAAGTTCAAAATAACAAGTTAAAATATGTTACATTTATAAAACCATATCCTAAATATTGCTACTACTAGTAATTCTAAATATTATCAAAACGTTTCAAGATAAATTTATATTACAAAGTGACTAAAAATGACATCATGCCATCACTTCAACTTTTAAAAATGCTCCTTTGGGTCTCTTTTTCTGATAGATCATATCAGAATATTTTTGCTAGAATAAGAAAAGGAGGACAATAGCTAACAGGTATAAGCTACTATTAGTAGATGTGGAAAAATTGATAACATTGGCAGAAACGGTCATACAATATTAGACAAAATCAGTGTAAGGAAAGATGCAGGGGCATTGGGAAATTTCAGTGAAAAATTAAAACTGAAAGAAGGTTAGCTTGGTTAGTTGACAAAAATTTAAGAAATGCTGACAAAATACACACTGTTCTCTACTGGACATATTTCAAAAGGAATTGAAATCAGCATGTCGAACAGATATCTGCACTCTCATGTTCATTGCAGCTGCATCATAATAGCCAAGACATGGAAGTAACGTATGTGACCACGGATGGAGGAATGTATAAAGAAAATGTGTAATATGTATATAGTGGAATAGTACTCCATCATAAAAAGAAGGGAATTCTGACACTTGCGACAACAGGGATGAATGTGGAGGGCATTATGTTAAGTGAAATGCGCCAGGCACAGAAAGACAAACATAACAAGGTTTCACTGGTGTGGGACCTGAAAACGTTGTTCTCATAAATAGAGTTAATATATCCTGCAAAACATCATGTTGTACTTGATAAATACATACAATTTTATCTGTCGATTTAAAATAAAAACAAAAATTGAAATATCAAAACAACAGATTTTCTAATAAAAAAATGTACAGCGATCTGTGAGTGGAAATCAATCAACACATTTTTGTTGGAAAAAAATAAATATCAAGGTCAACTATGCTTATTATTGTAATAAACTTGCTGGTTTATGGAGAATGCAGTTGACTAGTGGATTACGTGAGAAAGAAAAAGTTCATTAGATAAGAAATATGTTAAGGATTTGAAAAACAATTATGATTCTCTTTCTTTTTACTTTGTTGGTTTTCTTTCCCTAAATGCATGGTATAAAAGTATTCAAAATAAATGTGCTTCAGTTTTCTTATTTTCCTCCAAGTAAAATATGTTAGCTGTTTCTCACAAAAACTTCAGCCAAAAAAAAAGAAAAAGAAAAAAAAAAAAGAAAAAAGTGTTTCTACCATTATTTAAATTCAAAGTAGATAATATTCTACCCATAAAGAAATTCAGACAGTTAAATAATCTTTTCTCAGTGAGTTTATAAACAAACCTAAGAGAATAAAGCCCAGTTATCTAAAAGAACAGTGTAGGTGTCTCTGTCCAATAGTGTGAGAGATTTTTGAATGGTCTTGGGAGTATGGAGGAGAGGTTGTGCCACTCTAAAATGGTACAGTTTTACCTGGATGGCTTTTCTACATTACACAAATTTCCTTTTCCTAGTCTAACAGAGTGCCACTATGCATTATTATAGTATGCTATATTGCTCAGGTATACTGAACACAGAAGTAACAAATTAAGAAGATATAATTTTTTTGAATAGAAAATAGACCATAACTGAATGTAGACAAACATTTCTTAATATTTATTTCTAATTAATGTCTTAGTGACTAAGCTCCCAAACCTTCTCCTTCCAAGGTGTGATTCAGGTGCATTATTTTTATACATTTAAATTTTACAGGTGATATAAAGCTCTGAATGTTTACAGTAGCTTTTTAATTATAAATTAAAAATAAATATATATGTATATATACAGATATAAAATAATATAATGAACTGAAATGTAGACATTACGCAGCTTCAACAAATGTCAATATGTTGTTAGTTTTGTTTCTTCTAGACTCCGCCCCATTCATTTCTCCACTACTTTCTCTGGGTTATTTGGAAGCAAATCCTAGATATCAAAAAACTTCCTCTTTAAGTAGTTCAGTGTGTGTATCTAAAAAATAACTTTTTGGTTTACAGCAATACCATTATCATAAATATTGCTTGAATACAAACAAGTACTTAGTATTTGAATTTCCCCAATTGTTACGGATTATTTTGTAATAATTTATTAAAATCAGAAATCTAGTAAACATTAAGAATCATACACTAAATCTCTCTTTCCTCACTCTTTATTTTATTACCTTTATTTCTTTTTTCTTGCAGTTCATTTCTTGAAAGAAACAGAACCTTTGTCTGATGGTGTTTCTCCCAGTCAGGATTTATTTTCAATTGCTTTTCCATGGAGTAGGTTAACATGATCCTCTACTCTCTCTATATTTCCTGCTGATTTGTAATTGGAGCTCTAAGGTTGATAAAATTTGGGTTCCAATATCTTTGGCAAGAATACTTTATTGGTGATGTCATGTAAGTCTATCAGACGCCGTGTGTTAACTTTCTCTCTTTTCATGAATTTGGCCGTCATTGCTGATTGTTATTAGATTTCTTATTTCATTAGCATGTTGAAGTGACATTCACTTATTCCCTAGCATACATTTAATGGAAAACATCATCTTACCAACTGTTCAGGTAACTTGAAGGATAGACCTTATAGAAAAGACAGGAAAAAATGCTCAATTATTTAACTCTACTTTCAATATAATGACTTTTTCCCAAACTCTCCTTCAAAGAAGGCAAAAAGGGATTTTATTTTAGTAGCCATTTAAATTCATAGTTTTAAACATATTTGCTCCATCACTTTAAAGATTCTCACTGATGCTAAAATAATCTCAAATTTGGCCAATAGGAACTTCTTCATATTGTCTCCTGAGTCTGTATAATAGATCCTAATAGTGTTTGGTAGTGTTTTATCTTTTTTATAAGAGATTTTAAAGGTTATATATTACTTGCCCTGAAATTACCTATTTCTATAAAAAAAGATATTTAGAGATGAAACTCTGGGCACTCTGGCTGCTCATTACTACTCAAACAGTCATGGTTTCTTTGCCTATTACAAGAAAGATGCAACTTTTTATTTTCAAGATGAGACACATCATGAGATCATATCCTGATTAAAATTGTTGAGCCACATGGATAGGAAGAATCAATATTATTAAAATGACCCTACTGCCCAAAACAGTTTCTAGATTCAATGCTATCCCTATCATACTACCAATGAGATTTTTCACAGAATTAGAAAAATGTCTAAAATTCATATGAAACCCAAAATGAACCCAAATAACCAAAGCAACCCAAGCAAAAAGAACAAAACTGGAGGGATCACACTGCTTGACTTCTAACTATACTACAAGGCTACTGTAAGCAAAATAACATCGTACTGGTACAAAAGTAGATACATAGGCCAATAGAACAGATTAAAGAACCCAGAGATTAAGTCACACATCAACAACCATCTCATCTTTGTGAAAGCTGGCAATAACAAGAAATGGGAAGAGAACTCACTATTCAATAAATGATGTTTGAATGACTGGGTAGCCATATGCATGAGATTAAAACTGGACCCCTTCTTTACGCCATATATAAAAATCAACTTAAGATGGATTAAAGACTTAAATGTAAAACCTAAAACTATAAAAATCCTAGAAGAAGACCTAGGATATATCATTCTGGACATTATTTCTGGCAAAGATATCATGACAAAGACTCAAAAAGCAACTGCAACATAAACAAACATTGACAAGTGGGACCTAATTAAGCTGAAGAGCTTTGCACAGCTAATACAACTATCAACAGAGTAAACAGACAACCTACAGAATGGAAAAAAAAAATTGCAAAGTGTGCTTCTTATGAAATTCTGATATCCAAAGTCTACAAGGAACTTAAATTTGCAAGAAGAAAACAAACAACCCCATTAAAAGATGAGCAATATTCATGGACAGACACTTCTCAAAAGAAGAAATACACATGAACAACAAGCATATAAAAAATGCTCAACATTATTATCATTAGAAAAATGCAAATCAAAACCACAATGAGATACCATCTCACACCAGTCACAACGGCGATTATTAAAAAGTCAAAAAATAACAGATGCTAGAGAAGTTGTGAGAAAGGGGAACACTATATACAGCTTTTAGGAATGTAAATTAGTTCAGCCACTGTGGAAACCAGCTTAGCAATTTCTCAAGGAACTTAAAACTACCATTCAACCCTGCAATCACATTACTGAGTACATACCCGAAGGAATATAAATTGTTCTACCATAGAAACATTTGCATATCTATGTTCATCACAGCACCATTCAGAATAGCAAAGACAAGGAGTCAACCTAGATGCCCATCAGTGGAAGACTGGATGATTTAGTTCATTCTCACACTGCTATAAAGATACTACCCAAGACTTGGTAATTTATAAACAAAGAAGGTTTAATTGTCTCACAGTTCTGCATGACTGGAGAAGTCTCAGGAAACTTACAATCATGGTGGAAGGGGAAGCAGGCACCTTGTTCACAAAGCAGCAGGAAAGAAAGTGTGTGCAAACGCTAGAAAAACTACCATTTATAAAACCATCATATCTTGTGAGAATTCACTTACTATCCATGAGAACAGCATGATGGAAACTGCCCCCATAATCCAATTACTCAGCTGTAAATGAGGATGAGTTGACAATGGAATTTCTCCTAATATCAGGGGTATCAGAATAATTTCTGATTTCCCTGATCCACTTTCTCCTAGAGTCACTGCTGATATCACCAAGGATTGTTGCAGTGTGTGGTTCAGGCTTCCAAATATTTTAGGTTTTTGAAGATACTTCATTAATATTGTTATAGATATTCTTCCTAGTTTTGTTTGTTCCTTTAATTATTCACTAGGTTTATACTGCTTATGCTGTTGTTTCATTTATTTCAGGGATCAGGGGAGAGTTAAAGATTTGGGGGTAGGTAAATCTACCATTATCTTTCCAGACCTTGGTCTCAATTTGATAGTATGCTCAGCAGTTAGAACAGAATCAAGTTAAAAACCCCAATTATCCTTTCTGATATAAGAACAACCTTTGAGCTCCATCGCATCTGAAAATTCACTAAGTAATTATAATCTTTTGGCTTCTGCAATGGGCAGGAAGTTGTAGGAATATTTGTAAGAACAGTTAATGCTAAAAATATTGGGGTTAATGGAAAGACATACTACAGTCTCTCTTGGTATTTGCGGAGGGAGCTCATTAATATGCCTGTTAGACTTTTGCAATGAGACATGCTTAGATATTTCCATTTGAAGGAAGTAAATGAACCAAAAAGGAAATACTATTTTTGCTCCTGCAATACAGACAAAGCTTTGCATATTGTTTACTTTCGCAAGGATTCCAAGCACTGTTCTTTTATGAAGTTGGTTTTGTATTTTTAATTTCAGTAGAAAGTGACAACAGGCTGAATTGCTTTTCTGAATATCGGAATTCACAATTTCTCCTTAATAATGTTTGTGGAATAAATGAGATTTACTTAGCTAAAAAATTTAAAATTCTAGTAAGTCTTTTTAGTTACATTTGAAATAATTTAAATTTTATGAACCATCCTGAATCCTGAACTCTACTTTTGCTTTGTGACTTCTTAGAACAAACTAAACCTGTCGCAAGATTTTATATATTATGTAAAAAACAATTTTGTAGCAAGAGAGCTCTCCTCTATGATTAGCAGGAAAGGCGGGAAACAAGCAGCACAGAGGGTCCTGGAGTCCAGTCGAGCTCCATCCTCCCTGACATTGTCTCAGCCCATAGTTAAGCAACACTTCAGTTCTTCATGTTGGCCATGTTCCCTCACCCATAAGTGCTTTATAGCATAATGTTTAAACAAAGAAAACAAGTTTTTATAACATAATGCTTAAACAAAGAAAAGAAATTTATGCTTAAGTAATTTTGATTTACCAGTTTCTAAAATAGAGGTATTTCCCATGAGAGATTCATATTCCAATTTCATATTTTTTAATCTCAAGGTGATGATTTATATTTTTCTTTTTTTTTCCCCTAGCAATGAAGGGTGATAAATAGAAGAAAGGTAGTCTAGATGTAATTAAACCTTGATAAATTCAAACAGAGTCCACTGTAAAAAGCCATTAGGGAGTTTATGAGGTCATAGGATAGTCTTCTCTTTCCTTGGGAAGTTAGAGTAAGTAGAAAGACAATTTCCTCTCAGTCTGGATAAAGGCTAGTGGCAGAGTAAAAAGTTCTGATACACTTATACTTCCAGAGTTAATGTTTACATTTGTTTTGTGTTTTTAATTTTACAAAGTGTTTTGAAATATTGTGATTCATTAATTTTTTTTTTCCTCTCTAGCTACTGATTTATGTGAACCTACATTACATTTAAGGTCAAATATATAGAAAGAAGAACAGAGAGTGTGAATGGCAATGGCTTGCCATCAGAGAGGTACTTTGAGAAAGACAAGTTCAGACTGAATGTTACTAGGTGAGGTGACAGAATGGTTCCAGGTAAATGGAGGAAAAACAATATTTTTTAATGTGTGGCAATATTCTGTTGAAGTTTAGTCTCTAGCCTGCCACAGTGACAAAGGTGAAACTATGCAATATTTCTATGAATCTGTTTAGGGGCTGGAGTAAGGAGCAATCATTTAGGTGGGTGGTGTCTGATGTTCCAGTGGGCAGACATTCAGCATCTATGAAGCTTCTTCAAGGCCTTAAGTATTGCTTTTAGGTTTATGTGAACAGACTTTAATTTTCGCGAAGAGAAGAGTAAGGTGATGTCCCAATGTGAAGAGGAAGTTGCAAAAACAGTTTTCATAGTGTGCCAACATGAACTAAGTTAGAACTATATTGATGAGCAGGGTTAATGATTCGTACTAGATGGGATGATAATGAACTTTAAAATTAAGCAGTAATTCCTCTTCTCAGCTTGGATGTGCCTCAGAGGATGCAGGTAGAACTTGGGAAGCAATAAGGATCCCACTGCCCAGCATTAACATACCAGTCTCAGGTCATCTGCTCACAGTCTTGAGGTTCTCACTGCAAACACTAAACCTCACTTCTGGAGTGATGGGGGATTTAGGCTGAGGCTCTGCCTTCTTTTATGTACCACACCTATATATACCTGTGGCTTGGAAGGGACATTATTTAACCCATGTGCCTCAGAGTTGTTGAAAATAAAGGCAAGAAGAAGTGGATATGCTTGGTTATGAGTTAAAGTGTGAATTCTTGTCATCACTACTAATCAATTAGGGAGGGCCTTTATCATTATCTTAAAAGCTTATTTTAAAAAATATTGTCGGAGAAGGGAAACGGATGTCATGTGATCATATCAGGCATCTATCTAACATGTTATTTCTGTTCATCCTAAAGTCATCCTACTTATTCTCATGTTTTATGGATTACTATTACTAATATTACTTAGTATTAATTCTTGGTAAATTTTAAAATTATGTATATGTGTGTGTGTCTTTGTTCATTTGAAATGCTTCAATTAAATGTCTCAGATATGGTAATTTCTAAAGAGCAGAAATTTATTTCTCATAGTTCTGGAAGCTGGGAAATCCAAGATGAAAATCCCAGCATTTGGTTAGTGAGGACCTTCTTGCTGCATCCTCACTTGGCAGAAGACAAAAGAGCAAGCTGGCTGCATGCTGCTATGTGAGGCATATGTTGTAAGGGACTTGGTTCCATTAACAGAGGAGGTGTTTTCATGGCCTAATTACTTCATAAAGGCCCCACGTCTTACTACCATCGTATTGGCAACACTGGAATTTTGGAGGGGACGCATTCAAATTGCAGCATACATATATTCAGAGCATGTATGTATGTACTCTTAAGAACCCTTGCTTTCATGCTCATTTTGCAACACAGATACTAATATTGTAAAGATACAGAGAAGATTAGCATGGCTCCTAGGTAAGGATGATAAGCGGATTCATGAAATATTTCATATTTAATAAATAAATACATAAAAGAACTTTTGTCTTCCCTTCCCTCAAGCCTCCAATGTTCTTGAACCTTCTGGCTGTTAAGAAGCCTGTTCAGGAGTGAGAATCTGGTCATTAACCTACACCCAGGTCAGCTCATCCCCAAAGCCCTGGAGGCCAGCAACAGGTAGGACAAATCTAGATTGGGACTCTCACTGCCAGTTAATCCGTGAAACTCTGGGCAGCTCACTCTCTCTGAACCTCACTTTTCCCATCTGTAAAATGAAATGCTCCCTCCTAACTGGAGCCCTCCTTCCTCTCGATGGATCACCAGATAGATAGATAGATACATAGATGATAAATAGATGATAGATAGACAGATACACACACATATCTACATATATATAATACATATATAAAATACATCTACACATATATAATACATAATCTACATATATACTATATATGTATATATACACATATATTCTTATGCATACATATATATGTATACATAAAAAAGCAAATATATATATATGTGTGTGTGTGTGTGCATATATATATATATGAGAAAAGATCCCCAGATGATTAGACTACAACAAAGGCACCTTCCATCTTTCTGGTTGCTAAAACTCTATTTAAGATAAGGTAAAGGAGAAAATAAGTTATTTCCCTAGTGTTGGGCATGCAAATACATCTGGAGATATAATTGTCATCAAACAACACAAATGTTCATAGCTTGCTTAACACATCCCCAGAGCCCTCACATCCAGAAGCTCTTAAAGCTACTACATTCACTATGCAGATCCACACAGTAATTTTCTAACCTAAACTCTTCTTTCTTAAAAGGATTGTTACAGTTAAATGAATGGTGACTTGAAATCTGGTTCACATCTTTATTTTAAAAAAAATTACAGTGATGAAAAAGAAGTTATGTTTGATAATTATCAGGAGCTAAAGCAGCAGAGCCTTTACAAAGAGGAGTTACAGAACACTTTTCCTCTGAGTTTCCAAAGCAGTAACCTAACTATCAGAAGAAAGGGAATGGATACACCCTGAGATATTTAGGAGCATATCTGGAATCACTTCTGGTGGAAATATGTTTCTGAAACCTAGAGGTAATTTTTAATGTATTTTTCCACATTTTCTGTCTTATCGATATTTTTATTTGGTTTATCATAAAGAAAATGTCTTATATAAAGCTTTGAATAAAGCTGATGCTCTAAGAAGATGCATTCTAGACCAGGTGTGGTGGCTCACACCTGTAATCCCAGGACTTTGGGAGGCAGAGGTGGGTGGATCACTTGAGGTCAGGAGTTCAAGATGAGCCTGGTCAACATAGTGAAACCTCCTCTCTACCAAAATACAAAAATTAGCTGGACATGGTGGTGTGCGCCTGTAATCCCAACTACTTAGGAGGCTGAAGAAGGAGAATCACTTGAACCTGGGAAGTGGAGGTTGCCGTGAGCCAAGATTGTGCCACTGCACTCCAGCCTGGGTGAAAGAGTGAGAATCCATCTCAAAAAAAAAAAAAAAAAAAGGCTGAGCCCAGTGGCTCACGCCTGTAATCCCAGCACTTTGGGAGGCCGAGGCGGGCGGATCACAAGGTCAGGAGATCGAGACCACGGTGAAACCCTGTCTCTACTAAAAATACAAAAAATTAGCCTGGTGTCGTGGCGGGCGCCTGTAGTCCCAGCTACTCAGGAGGCTGAGGCAGGAGAATGGCGTGACCCCGGGAGGCGGAGCTTGCAGTGAGCCGAGATCCGGCCACTGCACTCCAGCCTGGGGGACAGAGCGAGACTCCGTCTCAAAAAAAAGAAAAAAAAAAAAGAAAAGAAAAAAACAGAAAGTGTATTGTATTTATTCTGTAGCTTTTTATGGAAGCTTATGTACTGATGTGAACCCCCCAAATATGTACACATTCCAACTTGTGAGGTGTAGGAGTGGGTAGTCATTATCTACCCTGTATCTTTCCGTTACTTTGTTTGTATAGCCATATCTATATCACCTATGTATTATCATGTTATTACTATATAATCATCTATTATCACATATTATCTATTTATATTACCATATTATCTATTTAAGGAAAATATAAGCATGCAAATAAACATAGAAAATATAAGCACATATACTACCTTTTACTTATTTATGTGCTTATAGAAAATAAATAATGTATTTTTTAGAATAGCATTGCATAGAAATCATGAAATTTTCTTTGATTCATGCAGGACTTATAGAGCATGTCTGTTGAGATCTATGAGTTTGTCTATTATTTCTATTAAGGTTTTGAAATAGTTTTTTGAATATTGACACAAAATAAATAAATTTAACTTCTGAGAGTTAATTACATATCAGAATTAGTAAACTGTTGAACAAAAAAAATACGTCTATAAAATATTTAAGAATAAATTGACAGCTAATGGTATATGTTTGGATAAATGAGTCCTGAATTATCTTAATACATATTTAAAAGACCTCTGTGAAAATTAATTATATTCTAGTATTTTAACAGTCTGACCAAAAATTACGTGATAATATTATCTGACATTTCAGGTTCATAAAAAATTGCAATTATATATGCTTAGTTAGGATTTGATGCAAGTGTAGGGTTTCTGAATTTACAGATATTTTTGAATAATTTAATTATGGAGTAACTTTTCCCTATTTTACTAAAAATTATCTAGATCAATTTGATTTTTAAAGATCCTCTCATCTTTCTTTCCACCTATACTGTATCCATCTTAGAAATTAAAACTCTCCGAATTTGAAGGGATTTTAAAATGCAAATGTCTGTTTGCTACTTCAAACAATTTTACCCATTGTTTAACCATTTTTAAACATCTTCAGGGATACAGAACTCACCAGTTTTAACACAACACTTTTTGGGCCTACTCTAAGAGCAAATGTGATGCATTTTAAGGAATTTGTGTGTGGGCCAGGTCTCAGGGTAATTAATTATTATTATTTTTTTTAGTGTGCCATGGACATACACACAGATTACATGTTCTAGAATGTTAAACTAGAGTTTAAAACTCTAATAAGTTTCTTCTTTTCATTTTATGAAAAAAGCAAATACACGGTGCAAGAATGAACATATGATTTAGGATAGGAATAATTGATATATCCCCTGATATCTCCTTTTACTTCATTGAGATAACCATAGAAGAATGAGGAATAGACTTCTGTGTCATTGAGCTTGTGTTTTAGGGGAAGGGGAATATATTAGGCCATTCTTGCATTGCTATAAAGAAATACCTGAGACTGGGTGATTTATAAAGAAAAGAGGTTTAATTGGCTCATGGTTCTTCAGGCTATACAAGCAGGTTGATGGCATCTGCTTGGCTTCTGGGGAGGCTCAGGGAGCTTTTACTCATAGCAGAAAGTGAAGTGGAAGCAGACATGCAGGAGCAAGAGACAGAGAGTAGTGGGAAGTGGAGTACCCACAGTTTAAAACACGTAGATTTTGAGAGTACCACTCACTATCACGAGGACAGCACCAAGTCATAAGAAATCCACTCCCATGTCCCAAACACCTCCCACCAGGCCCCACTGCCAACAATGGGGATTACAATTCAACATGAGATTTAAGAGGCGACAAATATCCAAACAATATCTGATAAGTATTTTAGTAAGTGGGGAAACTCTTTTTTTCACTGCATTAACAGGCTCAAAGTATCAAGGCAGGCCTACAAAATCCCACCTTAGATCCTTCTGTTATTCATATTTGTGTTTCACAGCACTCTAAAATATAAGTCATGAGCTTCAAAACCATATCCCCGATTCCAAAAGTCTGTGAATGTCCTACCTGAAGCATATATATTTTTAAATTCTAGGTTGAGCACGCTTAATTTTCTGTTTCATTCAGGAGGACTATGGTTACTTTAAATTTTAATATAAAATTTAGCTGCTCTGAACATAGGGAGCTCTATTAGCACAGCAGACATTCTCATGGGCTCCATCCTGAATATCTACCGCATCCACAAATATAAGAATATTTACCAACTCTTTGCCAATGTAAGACCGCATAATGGTTAGTTAAGCATCAAGACATTCATGGTTAAGAAAAACTTGCAGTCTCAAATATGCTTGGCGATCACAGAATAGATGCTAGATTGTAATTCACAGAGGGAAAGGGATAGACAGACATTCTCAAAGCTAGGAGTAATTTTCATTAGAAAAATTTTATTGTACAGTTTAAAGTATGATTCATGTTAATACAAGTAAATGCCATTTTTACATTTTTCCCATTATCTTTCTTGCAACAAAAGTTTTATTATGTTTTCTTGGTTAGATCAGAGCAATTGCAACTCTCAAGGTGTCTAGGAATAGTCTCAGTGCATGTGTATGCAGCAATAAACATGTTTCATTCTTGGGGTCAGTGAGATTGTTCTCTCTCTTCCAAATGGCCTAAGAAGTCAACAGACCAAATCATGTTTGGGGTTTCTCTCACACTCCTGAAAGCACTCTGATCTGGAGTTTTCAGTAATTCCTTGATTTGGGACAGATCACCAGACTATAGATTCTTTGATTTCTTCTACTTTGTTAAGTTTGATAGTTAAATAAGTAGCAGCATGGTATGGAGGGAGGAGCAGAAACTGTAAAGTGAATGTAAAATAGCCCAGGTATGGTGGTTCACACCTGTAATCTCAGCACTTTGGGAGGCCAAGGCATGCAGATCACCTGAGATCAAAAGATCGAGACCATCTTGGCCAACCAGATGAAACCCCATCTCTACTCAAAATACTAAAAATACAAAAATTAGCCGAGCATGGTGGTGCATGCCTGTAAACTAAGCTAGTTGGGAGGCTAAGGCACGAGAATCCCTTGAACTCAGGTGGCAGATGTTGCCATGAGCCGATATCGTGCCACTGCACTTCAGCCTAAGTTGCAGAGTAAGAGTCTGTCTCAAACAAACAAACAAACAAAAGAAAAGAAAACAAAACATAAAAAGAATGTAAAATAGATGTCAAGTACTCTTCTCATTGTGACCTGGGGCTTCTCAGCCATCCCTGTGAGCTCAACTTTCTTATATGTCAAAGTTGTAACACTATAGTGATGAGAATATTTTCATCTTGTGGTAGTCATTATGCGTGATAGAATGTATAAGAACAACTTTGCAAACTGTGAAAACTTTGTCGACTATTAAGAATTATATCAATGGCTATCCCATTTGTCCTCAAATTAGGGTAACTGCTAAACAATTATAATCTCAAAAGCCTTGATCAATAAAAGAGCCAGATAAAGACTTTATCTATTTTGTAATTAAAGAAAAACAGTGGAAAATACTAAATAATCCCTATTAAAATGTATTAAAATCTCTCATGCACAGAAGTAATATAGACCTGATACTAGATGCATAAAATGTGAAACTATTATAATAGGTAAGTAGATATTGTTTGATCATTTAAAATTGGAGTAGAAATAAAACATCCCTAATGTGCTTATTCTTTGGTAAGTTGCTAGGGCTATAGTAACAGTGATCCACCAACTAGATAGCTTAAGGAGCAGATACAAGGGGACATCAAAAAGTGTGTGGAAAAATGGAATTAAAAGATAACAACAAAAATATCAGCTCTATTTCTCAACATAAGTTCCATCAAGTTTAACACACTTTCGTAAATGATGATACCAGATACCAGTCATTTAGTTCATCCATAAAGACCCGAGGATCCTGAGAATAGAACCATGTCAATGCACTCTTTTTAACATTACTAAGTGAAGAAAAATGAGTGTCTTTCTTTTTTTTTTTTTAATTAAAAAAGAAAAAAGAAGTCAGAAGGAACCAAATCAGGGTTGTAAGGTGGATGCGTAATGATTTCCCTCGAAACACTCACAAAATTGCCCTTATTTGATGACAGGAATGAACAGGAGCATTGTCATGGTGAAGAAGGGCTCTTTGGTGAAGATTTCTTGGGTATTTTTCTGCTACAGTATTGGTTAACTTTCTCAAATCACTCTCATGATAGAAAGATATCATGATTTGACCCTCCAGAAAGTCAACAAACAAAATGCCTTGAGCATCCGAAAGACTGATGTCATGCTCTTGACTGGTAAACTTTGGCATTGACTAAACTACTTCCACCTCGTTTTAGCCACTGCTTCAGTTGTGCTTTGTCTTCTGGATAGAAACACTGAAGCCACTGTTACAATTCTTTAAGTAAGTGCTTCAGGATCTTGACCTCACTTGTTTAAGATTTCCAATGAAAGTTCGGCTCTTGTCTGTAGCTGATCTTGACACAAAGGACTTGGTACCCACTGAATGGAAAGTTTGCTTACCTTTAATTTTTCCATCAGAATTTAGTGAGCTGAACCCATTGAGGTGTTGGCTATTGTTTCTGATATCAGTCATTGGCCCTCTTCCATTAGGGTATGAACAAGATGAACATTTTCTGCACAATTTCTGTATGGTCTACTGCTGCAGACTTCACCATGAATATTGTCTCATCCCTTCTTATAATGAGTTGTCCACTCACAAACGGCTGATTTCTTTGGGCATTGTCCCCATAAGCTGTTCATAAAGCATCCGTGATGTTACCATTCTTCCACCCAAGTTTCACCATATATTTGATGTTTGTTCTTGCTTCAGATTTAGTAGAATTCATATTGCTTTGATAGGGGCCATTTTCAAACTGAAGAAAGCATCATCCTTCTTAATGCCACAAACTAGATTTTGTTCAGCCATGTTATCATAAGTTAGTGCAAGTTACTTTGGTGCAAAAAAATCGAAATCTATGAATAGATTAAAAAAAATTAGAGACAAATACTCTGTCACCCAGGCTGCAGTGCAGTGGCATGATCATAGTTTAATGTAACCTCAAACTCTTGGGTTCTGGTAGTCCTCCTGCTTCAGCCTCCTGAGTAGCCAGGGCTAATGGTGCATTCCACCAGTGCAAACTAAAGTGTTTTTTTTTTTTTTGGTTTGTTTGTTTTTGTTTTTGTTTTTTTTTCTTTTTTGGAGAGACTGGGTCTTATTATGTTGCCCAGGCTGGTCTTGAAGTCCTGGGCTTAATAAAGTGATCCTCCCACCTCAGCTTCCCAAAGTGTTGGAATTACAGCTGTGAGCCATTGTGCTTGGTCCCATAGGTTTTTCATAATACACATTGTTCATGAGCTTTTTGAAGACCCTTTGTATTTATTGTATCATAATTTTGTAGGCAAGAAGTCTGAGATCAAGTTGTTGGCAGAGTTGGTTTCTTCTGAGAACTATAAAGGAAATATTAGTTCTGGGACTCTTTCCTTGGCTTATATATGGTTATGGTCATCTTATCCTTGTGTCTCTTCACATCTTCTTCCCTCCATTTTTGTCTTTCTCTGTACCCAAATTTCCCTATTTATAAAGACATGTGTCATGTTAAATTTAGAGTCCACACACATGTCTTTATTTTAAGTTGATTAGTTCCGCAAAAACCTTATCTCCATATAAGGTCAGATTCTAAGGTGCAAGTAGTTAGGGCTTCAACATCTGCATAATGGTGGGGGAAGGAAATCGTCAACCCATAAAGTAGTCCATGTTTAAAAGTATAGCACCCAAATCAAAGCTCCTTATTTGACAACTATAGAGCTTCCTGTCTCTCCATATTTGACTTTCAATTTCTCTTCAGTCATATGATTTTAAACTCAATTCTCCCAAGGACAAACATGCTGTTATACATCTTTGCATTTCCAAAAGTTGATTTACTTATCCCAAAGATTTTTTCCTTGCTTGACACCTTCATAAATCTCTCTGCATACTACTTTCCTCAGTCAGACTATTAAATCTCCAGTGAAGCCTTTTTCTAACACCTACTTCACCCTTAATGATAAATTCTCCACATTACAAGGCCTCTCTGTTCTTTGTAATGAGTTTATGCTCTTTGAAATGAATAACTCTATCTCTAGATATATCCAGAGACCACTACAAAAATAAGGTACAGAATACACGGCAACCACTAAATATATGTTAAAAGAACAAATAAAAAGAGAACAAAGTGATTAGAGAGATAGAAATAAAGATGGTGGTGCTGCTGATTGTGATATTAACAATAACTCATATTTCTTGAGTAGTTACCATATGCCAGGTTTGTGCTAATTGTTTTGTAAATTCTATTCTCACTTTACAAATAAAATATTATAATTTGGCTAAATATCCTGCCTCAGCTTACAAAGCCACTAGAAGGAAATGCCAAAAGAGAGTGCCATCAGCATGGTGGCTATCAAGGTAATGTCAAAATTCCTGTGGAGCATGGGAGCCCAGCCCAGCATAACACCAAATAGAGTGGAGTATGGTACCCTGCATCTGCCACACTGTATCTCCTACTAGATCAGATCACAGACAGGAGAAAATTCTTCCTACAAGGAAAATATAAGCTGGAGACACTCAGTGGTCTTCATCACTGCCAGATATCAATGGTAACTGATAGAGGAGGATCTTCTAGTCCTTACAGGCCCTGAGTTCAGTGTAAAAATTGCTGGAAGTCTGCACAGTTTCAACTCATCCCCAGGGCAGGAGTCCTCATGGCATCTGCAACCCCTATGACCTAAGCAGCCATGGCACAGGCTTGGACATCGGAGCAGAGTTCTGCATAGCAGCAAAACTGCAAGCACCTGTCCTCACAAACAGCCAGGCCAGAGGCAGTCCTGCCTCATAAGCTGGCCTCATCTCAGCAGAGAGGATTGGGGGCAACCCCTGGACCCACATGTACCTGCCCCTAGCTTGACAGCTGCCTGGAGGTAAACCCATTTCTCTAGAGAGAACTCTTGTTCAGTTGTTTAACATATACACACCCACCCCTGCCCCTTACAGCCCTGGCAGTGACCCTGACAATTCAGAAGAGCCTGCCACAAAATCTATTTGACTTCCATGCCTGCATGTGTCCTGCTAATGACTAGTCCACTACCCTTGTGCCTAGCAGAACAACACCATAGTCACAAACTCCTGTAGCCTAGGCCTATAATAATCTCAGATATCACAATCAAAGGTTATAAATGAAGCATCTGTACAGAGAACATGCTACTGAGTTCACCCAGAACCAAAGCCAATGCCACATTCTCAACCAACATCCTGGGATCCATTTACAATAAAAAGCCTTTTCCTATGAAAGTTACTCCATAAATTGGAAAAAAAAATTGTTCTGCTAGATACACAGATATCAATGTATGGATACAAGAAACAAAAAAGAAAGAAAATACAACAACCACAAAATAACACAGTTCTTTGTCTCTAGCAACAGATCATAAATGAAAGGATATTTATAAAATGCTTGAAAAAGATTTCCAAATAATGATTTCAAGGAAACTCAGTGAGATATAGGAGGACCTAGAAAAACAACTCAATGAAATCAGAAAATCAATTATTATGTGAATGAAAAACATAATAAAGAGATAGATATTATAAAAAACAGAATTGTTGGAGCTGAAGAATTTAATAAATGAAATAAAAATATAATACAGAGCTTTGACAACACTAGATCAAGCAGAAAGAAGAATCTCTGAGCTTAAAAGTAGGCATTTTGAAATAACCCAATCAGAGAAAAATTTTAAAAAGGAAAGAAGAATGAAAAAGAATGAAGAAAACCTATGTGATATATGGGACTTCATTAAGCAAACAAATATTCACATTATACAAGTGCCACAGAAGAAAAAAATAACCAAGGTATAGTAAACTTACTTAACAAAATAATAGCTGAAAAGTTCTCAAGTCTTATGGGAGATATGGATATCCATATCTAAGAAGCTCAAAAGTTTTCAATGATTTTTAACCCAAAAATATTCTTTCCAAAGCACATTATAAACAAAATGTCAAAGGTTAAAGACAAAGAATTCAAAAGCTGCAAGAGATAAAGGTCAAGATACATATAGGGGAATTTCCATTAGACTGACAGCGTATCTCTCAGCAGAATCTCTGCATGCCAGGAAAAAAAATTGATGACATACTACAAATATTGAAAGATAATAAACAAACAAAAAGAAAACAAACAAACAAAAACAAAAAATTTCTCACAGCCAAGAATATTATATCCAGCAAAGCTATTCTTCAGGAATAGCAAAACAAAGACCTTTGCAGACAAGCAAAAACTGAGAGAATCCATCACAATTAAAATGACCTTACTAGAAATGTTTAAAGAAATGCTAAAAAAGGAAACAAAAGGACAGTAATTAATATTATGAAAATACAACACTCATCAGTATAGGTAAATGCATAACCATACCCATAATTCCCTAGTGCTGCAATTGTGCTATGTAAATTCTTCAGTATCACAGTATGTAGGTCTAAATTCAAAAAGGTCAAAACCACCAATAGCTGCAATTAATGACTAAGGAACACACAGAAGATAAATATACAAATTATGGTAACCAAAATGCAAATTAAAAGGGAGAGGGAAAAAAGTCTATAGTATTTTTATGTGACCAAAGTTAAGTTGTTATCAGCTTAAAATAGGCTACTATACCTACAAGACTTTTCATGTTAACCTTATGGTAACCACACACACACACACAGACAAAATTCCAGTAAATGTACAAAGGAGAAAGAGAAAATAAACAAAATTTAGCATTACAGAAGACCACCAAACCAGAGAGGTAAACAATGAGAGAAGGAGAAAGAAAGAAAATATCTACAGAACAACCAAAAAAAATGTTAACAAACTTGAGGAGTAATTATTTGCCTGTAAATTATAACATGAAGTTAAGTGGATTAAATTTTCTAATTTAGGTTTAGAGTAGTTAAAAGAATAAAAAACAAAATCCCACTATTTGTTGCCTATAACAGATGCACTTCACCATTAAACACAGGCAGACTGAAAGTGAAAGGACAGAAAAATATATTTCTTACAAATTGAAACCAAAACCAAGCAGAGATACCCATACTTATATCAGATAAAATATACATTAAGTGAAAAACTCAGAAAAGACAAATAACATTATTATATAATAATAAAATAACTAATTCAACAAAAATGTATAAGAATTATAAATATGTATGCACCCAAGACAGGCCTAGCAAATATTACTAGACCTAAAGGAAGAGTTAGATAGAAATACAAAAATGGTAGGAGACTTCAAGTTCACATTTTCAACAATAGACAGATACTTTTAGACAGAACATTAATAAACAACAGACTCAAACTAGATCAAATGGACCTAATACATATTTACAGAACATTCCATCTACTGCTGCAGAATTTCAAGTTTTCTTAACTGCATATGGAACATTCTCCAGGACAGATTACATATTAGGCCACAAAACAAGTCTAAACAGATTTAAGAAGACGGAGATAGTATCAAGTACCTTTTCTGGTCACAGAAGTATAAAACTAGAAATTAACAAGGAAAACTTCAGAGACTTTACAAATACATGAAAATTAAACAGCATCCTCCACCTTAACCAATGGATCACTGAGAAAATTAAAGGAGAAATTTAAAAATTTCTTGAAACAAATGGTAACAAAAACATGTCATATGAACTGTATAGAACATAACAAAAGCAGTTCTATAAGAAAAGTTCATAGCAATAAACATCAAAAGAGGAAAATATTTATAATCAACAACCTAATTGTATAACTCAAGGAACTAGAAAAACAAGAATAAGCTAAGCCAAACTTTAGTAGTAGAAGGGAGCTAATAAAGCTCAGACCTAAATAAACAAAATAGAGACTAAAATAATTCATAAGATCAAGTAAACAAAGAGTTTTTTTTTTTTTTTTTTGAAAAGATAAGCTTAACAAACTCTCGGTTAGATTAACTGAGAAAATAAAAGAGAAAAACCCCAAATAAATAAAATCAGAGATAAAAAAATGAAACATTATTATTAAGATCACAGATATTATTAGAGACTACTTTTACCAATTGTATGCCAACAAATTCAAGAACATAGAAAAAAGGAATAAATTCTTGGTCACGTACAACCTATCAGGATTACATTTCAAAGAACAGAATAGCTAAACAAACCAATAACCAGTGAGAAAATAATAGTAGTCATAAAGTCTTCTATCAAAGAAAAGCCCAGATTCTGATTACTTCACTGCTGATTTCTACCAAATATGTAAAAAACAACCAGTAGCAATACTCTTTAAACTGTTTCAAAAAATTCAAGAAGAGGAAATACTTTCAGATATATTTTATGACGCAAGCATTATCCTGATTCCAAAACCAGATAAGGACCCAACAGAAAAGAAAAAGAGAGAACTACAGGCCAATATCCCTGATTAATATAGATGCAAGAATTCTCAACAAAATACTAACAAACTAAATTCACTAGCACATTTAAAAGATCATTCACCATGATCAAGTGGGATTTATCCCAGGAATGCAATGATGGTTCGACATACATAAAATAATAAATGTAACACATCACAATTCTAGAGAGAAAGACAAAAACCATACAAATATTTCAATAAACATAGAAAAAGCATTTACCAAAATTCAACATTTCTTCATAATAAAAACTCCCTACAAATTAGATATAGAAGAAATATATCACAACACAATATAACCCATATAGGACAAACTCCAGCTAACATTATACTGAAAGGGGAAAAGCTGGAAACTTTTCTTCTAAGATTAGGAACAAGACAGGGATGTTCAACTTCACCACTCTATTGAACATAATACTGGAAGTTCTAGCCAGAGCAAGAAAATAAATAAAGGGCATACACATTGGAAAAGAAAAAATCAAAGGGATTATATTTGTATATGACATGATCTAAAATGTAGAAAAACCTAAAGATGCTACCAAAAACAAAAAACAAAAAACAAAAAACAAAAAAACAAAAACTGTTGGAACTAATAACCAAAGTCAGTAAAGTTGTAGGAAACAATATCAACATACAAAAATCAGTAGTGTTGCTATACATTAATAGCAAACTATCTTAAAATTAAATCAAGAAAACAATTTCATTTGTAATAGCTACTCCCCAAAATAAAATCCCTTAAAATAAACTTAACCAAAGAGGAGAAATGTCTCTGCACTAGAGCTATACAATGTTCTTAAAAGAAACTGAAGAAAACACAAATAAATGGGGAAAAAAAAGCCCATGCTCATGTATTAAAATAATTAATATTGTTAAAACAGCCATACTCCCCAAAGCAATCTACTGATTTAATTCAATCTCTATCAAAACACCAATAACATTCTTCACAGAAGTAGAAAAAATAGTCCTAAAATTCGTATGGAATCACAAAAGACCCTAAGTAGCCAAAAATACATTGAGCAATAAAAATAAAGTGTAGACATCACACTACCTAACTTCAAAATATACTATAAGGCTGTAGTAATCAATAGAATATGACATTGGCATAAAATCAGACAGATAGACAAGTGAAAGAGAATGAGGAGTCCAAAATAAAATTAAGCACCTACAGTCAATATATTTTCAACAAAGGTGCAACAAACATACATTGGGGTAAATACAGTCTCCTTAATAAGTGATCCTGGGAAAATTGAATAGCCACACACAGTAGAATGAGATTAGACCCTTACATCTCACTAGATACAAAACTCAACTCAAAATGAATTAAATATTTAAATGTAAAATCTAAAACTATGAAACTACTAGAAGAAAACATAGGGGAAATGCTGCATGACATGGGGCTAGACAAGGATTTTTAAAACCTAAGAAGTACAGAAAGCAAAAGCAAAAGTGGACAGATGGCATTACATAAAACTAAAAGCTTTTGCACAGCAAATGAAACAATTAACAAAGTAAACTAATAACCTACATAATGGGAAAATTGTTTTCAAACTGTACATTTGTCAGGGTGTTAACATACCAAATATATAAGGAACTTAAACAACTCAAAACAACAACAAAATGACCCAATGAAGTAACAGGCAAAAGACCTTGTGTTAGCCCATTTGTGTTGGCATAAAGCGGTACCTGAGATGGGGTAATTTATAAAGAAAAGTGTTTTTTCTTTTCTTTTTTTTTTTTTTAACTTGCAGTTCTGCAGGTTGTACACAAAGCAGAGTGCTGGCATCTGCTTCTGGCAAGGGCCTCAGGACGCTTACCACCATGGTGGAAGGTGAAGGAAGAGCCCACAAGCCACATGGCAAGGCTAAGAACAACAGAAAGGGAGTGGGGGAGTGCCACACTCTTTTAAACAAACTGATCTTGAGTGAAGTCATTACCACTCATTACTGTGGGGAAGGCACCAAGGCAGTCACAAGGGATTCACCCCCATGACCCAAACACCTCCCACCAGGCCCTACCTCCAACATTGATTCAAATTTCAATATGAGATTTGGAGGGGACAAAACATCAAACCATGTCAGACCATAAAAGACACTTCTCAAGAGAAGAAATACAAAAGGCTAAGAAGTACATTAGAAAGTGCTCATCAGTAATAATGAGGGAAATGCAAATGAAAACCACAATAAGCAAGTAGAATGTCTATTATAAAAATCTCGAAAGAAAACAAGTGCTGGCGATGATGTAGAGACAGGGGAACATCTACACAACATTGATGGGACTGTAAATCCATATAGCCACAATTGAAAGCAGTATGGAGATTCCTTTAAGAATTAAAAATGAAGGCTGTGTGCAATGGCTCACTGTAATCCCAGCACTTTGGGAGGCTGAGGTGGGTGGATCACTTGAGGCCAAGAGTTGGAGACCAACCTGACCAATGTGGAGAAACCCTGTCTTTACTAAAAATATAAAATCAGCCAGGCATGGTGTCAGGCGCCTGTAATCCCAGCTACTCAGGAGGCTGAGGCAGGAGAATCACTTGAACCCAGGAGGCAGAGGTTGCAGTGATCCAAGATTGTGCCATTGCATTCCAGCCTGTACAACATGAGTAAAACTCCATCTCAAAAATAAAAGAAAATGAAATAAAAGTAGAACTATCATTTGAACCATTGGGTATATATCCAAGGGAAATGAAATTGGTATGTCTAAGAGACTTCTTCTCTCCCATGTTTACTGTAGCACTATTTCCAAAAGCCAATTTATGGAATCAACCCATGTATGCAACCATGGATGAAGGGAGAAAGAAAATGTAGTGTGTGTGTGTGTTCCATACATACACACACAAATGTATATACATATATATGTATACACATGCATATATATATACACACATATGTGTATATATGGAATGGAATATAATTCAGCTGTAGAAAGGAATAAAATCTTACCATTTGCAACAACATGGATGGACCTGAAGAACATTTTGTTAAGTGAAATAAGCCGTACACAAAAAGAACACATAATCTCATTCCATGTAGAATCTTAAAAAAAAAAAAAAAGTTGATCTCATAGAAGCAGGGAGTAGAACGAGGGGAGTGGGGAGGTAAGGATGGAGAGAGGTTGGTGAATGAATTAAAAAGGGATAATTAGAAGGAATAAGTTGTGGTATTTTATTGCACAGTGTGGTGAGAATAGTTAACAGTGAGGTATTATATATTGCAAAATGAAAACGAGAAGATTTTGAATATTCTCATCACAATGAAATGATTAATGCATGAAGTGATGGATACACTCGATACCTTGATCTCATCATTATACAATCTATATATGTATTAAAATATTATATTGTACTCCAAAAATATGCACAATTACAAGATTTCAATAACAAATTAAAAATAAATGAACAAATATGATGTCAGAATTGGAACCATCAAAATGAAACTCAAAGACTATTTTCTTGATCAACACAAATTTTTAACTACTAAAGAATCAAATCCATTTACGATCTTTTGGTTAGATGGTGCAGTTCATTTTTCAGTACTTACCTTCATCCCTGTACCTTTTTGGAAAACTCAAAGATTACTAAAAGAGCTTTGAAATCTCATCCTTAAGGTTTGTTCTACAGCCTGAGTTTTGTAATTAACATTTAAACTCCTTGGTAATTTTTAAAGGATTTTTCTTCTACCTGAGTCTCAAGTTTCTTATGAAATATGACAAGACTAAAAGATACTGAGTAGTAAGAATAGAAAATAGAAGCAAACAGGACCAGGTGTCGTGACTCACACCTGAAACCCAGCACTTTGGGAGGCTGAAGCCAGTGGATTACTTGAGGTCAGGAACTTGAAGCCAGCATGGCCAACATGGGGAAATCCTGTGTCCACTAAAAATACAAAAATTAGCTAAGCGTGGTGGTGCATGCCTGTAGTCCCAGCTACTCAGGAGGCTGAGGCAGGAAAATCGCTTGAACCTAGGAGGCAGAGATTGCGGTGATTTGAGATCGCGCCACCGCACTCCAGTCTGGGCGATAGAGCAAGACTCCTCAAAGAAAAAAAAAAAAAAAGACAGAAAGAAAGAAAAGAAAAAAGAAACAAAGGACAAGATGCTGAGTATTTCCCTTGTGCAAGACTTCTGCTGCTGGAGGCTAGATAATCTCTTTTATTCTCACTGTTTTTTGCTCTAAACATTTTTATCACCTCCTGGTAATTTTTCTTAAATTCACTTCAATCTGAATTGTAGCCTTTCTGAAAGTATTTATCACTGTGATTTTGTTTGCTGTAGCTTATTAAATGCCCTTTTGGTCCCTTTAAATTGACCTTTTTAAATCTGAGCTCATCTTAGATAATTATCTGTATATCTAAAATTAGTTCTTAGAAACTCCTAGTTTTATTTCTTATTGGGGTCACTTGTAATTACAATGTCAGACTTCCAGAATGAAACATAAGTATTTGTCACATTTAGCCATGATTGGTATTCCTATCACTGAACTGGTTTCCTTAACGCCAGTAAGTTTCTCTCTAATTTATAAATTATGTCAAGTTTCTAATGTTTTGGAGTAAATTGTAAAGGATATTATCACACTTTCCAACCATGACTGTCATTGTGCACATTAGTCTACTAGGGCTACCATAACAAAGTGGCACTGAGTAAGTAGGTGGCTTAAAAACACAGAAATGTATGTCCTCATAGTTCTAGAGACTAGAGGTCCAAAGTCAAGATGCTGGCCATGTTGTTTCCTTCTGAGAGTTGTAAGCAAGAATCTTCTCTGTGCCCCTCTCATAGCTTCTGGTGGTTTGCTGGCAGTTAAGTGTTCTGACTAGTAAAAGCATTACTCTCATCTCTGTGTTCATCTTTACATCAAGCTCTTCTTGTCTGCATGTTTATGTCTAAACGTCTCCTTTTTATTAGAACATCAGTTACATTGAATTAGTGGCCCACCTTACTGCAGTATGACTTCAGCTTCACTAATGACACTGCAATGATCCTATTTCCCACCAGAATGTCACATTCTGAAGCACTGAGGGCTAGAAGTTCAACATAAGAATTTGTGGGGTAGGGGGACACAATGCAGTCTGTAACACCATGTCACTTGACACAGCAAAACCATTAATGTTTTCCATTACACTGTAGGACAGGTAAACCCTACCTTGCCTATAAGACCTATCACAACATGGCTGAAACAGTGTTATGATCGACTGACTCTTCTATTAACCTTTATCATCAAATACTTGTCTATTCACCAACTATAAAGCATGCTGTCTGCTTTCTGCCACTGCCTTGTTGCTCTATACTTTGCCTGCTGGTATGTACGTCATTAGGATTTTCTCTTCACTGACATGGCATTTCAATATGTTCCATGTATAAACATTCCTGTTTTTCTATACATTTTCTATACATTGTGAGTATTAAAAAAACAGCAGCCAAGCCTTTCATGTCTTTGTAACACCCACAGGGCCCATAAAAGTGTATACCACATAGCAGGTACTGTATTTTGCTTTCTTTAAGAGATGAAAAATAAAGAATGAAAAGTGAAAGACTAATCATTATATTAAACTAATCTACAATAAAATGTTTAGATATTTAACATTTTTATTTAAAAATTAAAATATTTAATATTAAAATATTTTAAATATTTTAAGCCTAAAGACCTTATTAATCATAACACCATTTATTAATGTATTTTTAACTAATATGTTCCAAAACTTCATGAATGTGAGTATGAATAAAACATGTCTTCAAAAAGTTTGCAGACTGGTAGGAGAGATGTACAATATATAAGGAAATAGCAGAAGTGAGGGAAATCCACTCCAAAAGCATTATTTTAGAAAAAAATTATATTTAATATGTTGAATAAATATTTTGTAAGAAAATTTAAAATATAAAATTACTATAACTTACAAAATTAAGGGATCTTGACACCCAGCATGGCATTTTTAAGAAATCAATAGACAGACTCGTTCCACAAGCATTTAACTACTTAACTGGAAAAAAGTTTGTGTGTGCACGCACACGTGTGTGTGTGTGTGTGTGTGTGTGTAGTTTCTAAAAATTGTCCTAAGGGCATACATCAAACAGAGAATCACTTATTCAAGGAAAGCTACTAAATCTTAATCAGCATAACAATAATCTGCGACATTTAAGCCTGCTATCTGCTACCACCTCTGTGTCCAGTTCCATGTGATGGAAGACCTATTCTGAATAAGTATGGCCAGGAAGACATGGCTCTGTGGCTCCCTTGCTCCCCACTTAGGAATACAGTTCAAACCACAGAAGGGGCATGCCCACCAGCATCTCTCATCAACCCCCAAAACCCTTCAGCTTGTGCAGCAGGAGCTCTGTTTGAGGCAGGCATGGCTAAAATTAAGGCTCCCTTATCCCACTGAATATACACTTGTTAAGAAAAGGTTTATCCAAGGAACTGCAGATGAAAAATACCGGACCCTATTGTTCAAACCCAGCCCACTTTTAGGGTGTAGTTTTCTTGCCAGGAGGAGAAAACTAAAAAGGACAAATGCTGCCATTTACATCCAGTACCCTCCTCGTAGAGTAAGGGGGGCCCTCTGTGAAAAGCAGAACATCTTCCGTGTCCTCATGTGTGGTGCAGAGTTTCTGCCAAGAGTGAGGCATGCCATAAGGACAAAGAGCCCCACAGTTCTCCCTAAGTGAAATAGTATTCTTAGAACTAATTTCGAAGAGTGTTTTAGAAAACAGTGTAGATTTGGTTAGCGAGCAGTTAAGAGGGGGTAAAGTAGTAGGCCAGCTACAAGTTTAACCCATTTGTGCCTGAGAGTCAATCTTTTTGAACTTTTGCAATCAGTCCTTGGCGATGGCCTTGAGCAATATGGTATAAATAACTCCCACATGCTTAGCATTCCAATAATGGAACACTAGGCATAAGTGGGAAGAGAGATAACCAGGAAAGAGGACAGGTAAAGAGCACTTTTCGGTTAAAGGCAAGCTCAAAGAAGGAAAAAAGAATGCTACTGCTGCAAATGGAGCCCCAAACTTAATTGAATCAGACTGTGGAACAATTATGCTCCTGGATCTTGTCAAAAATAATAAAGCACTCAGCTAGCAATTAATGGAAGCTAACAGCTAGATGTGAAACCAATAGAGGCAGAGCAGCCAGAAAGTTAACATGAAATCAAGGAAAGAAACAGTCAAAGGAAATCTAGAAAAGTTGCACCCATTACTTTGTCCAAGGAATCTGTGAACAAGAGCAGTAATGTGTCGTCTGAGTCCTCACATGCAGGAAAACAGACTTTGCTGAATAAATCTAGCCTAGTTAGTAACAAACGGAACGACAGCAGCAGCAAGCTTGGAGTGCAGAATCAATATTCAGAGTTGCTACAATATATTATTTAAAATGTTGAGTTTTCATTTTTAGATGATTCAAAAGCAGTTTCATTGATGAGGATGCTAATACTGTATATTTTGAGTGTTTAAATAACACTATGAAATGTGAGAGTAGGAAATATTATATTACTAATTTTTCTGAAATATGTTATTTTAATGGGTATACAAATAAATAAACATAAATATATTTTTGATGAAAAATAAAATGTTCAATTTTCAGAAACGCACTGTAAAACATGCAAAGAGACAAGAAGGTGTCATCCATACACAAAAGAAAATCAAGTGATAGAATTTGTTTTTTAGGGGTCATAGATGTAGATTTAGACTTCAAAGCAATTATTGTACAAATATTCAAACACTTAAAAAATTACATAATTAAAAGATGGTATGATGATAATGTCTAATTACCTAGAGAATATCAACAAATAAAATTTTATAAAAGAACTAAGTGAAAATTCTAGAGTTGAAACTAGAATAATTAAAATGAAATATTCATTCATGGAGCTCAATAGTATATCAAAACCTGAAGAATAAACAATAAATGAACTTCAAGAAACAAGGATAGAGATTTTATCATCTGAATAACACAGGAAAAAAGAAGAAAGAAAATATGCAGAATCTAAGAGAAATGTATGATGCCATTACATACATAAACTTACACATAATGAGATAACCACATAATGAGATTACCAGAAGAGAGGACAAAGAAAAAGCAGCAAAAATTTATTTTAAAAAATAATATTGAAAATGCTCTAAATCTGATAAAAAGCATTAATTTACACACCAAAAAGTTCAACAAAGTGTAAATAGGAAAAATGAAAAGAGACCTAAATCTATATATATCACAGTAAAAATGTTGAAAGGCAAAGAACAAAATCTTAAAAAGATTAAGATACAAAGGGATCACCATAGGATTAATAGATGACTTCTCATTATTTACAAGGACATTGCCATGGAATACCGCAGTCAGCGTAATGACATATTTAAAATTCTGAAAGAATTATGAACCAAGAATCTTATATCAGGCAAAACTAGTTTTTTTCAAAAATTAAAGGAGAAAGTCAGGCATGGTGGCTCATGCCTGTAATCCCAGCAGTTTGAGAGACTGAGGCATGTGGATCACCTGAGGTCAGGAGTTTGAGACCAGCCCAGCCAACATGGCGAAATTCTGTCTTTCCTAAAAATACAAAAATTAGCCAGGCATGGTGGCATGCACCTGTAATCCTAGCTACCCAGGAGGCTGAGGCAGGAGAATCGCTTGAACCTGGGAGGTGGAGGTTGCAGGAAACCGATGTCACACCACAGCATTTCAGCCTGAGAGACGCTGTCTCAAAAAAAAAAAAAAAAAGAAAAGAAAAGAAAAAAGAAAAAAAAGAAAACAAATGAAAGGAGAAAAGCACATTTCCATATAAATAAAAACTGAATTTGTTCCTAGGCAATCCACCTTAAAAGAATGACTAAAGATGTATGGTTTTCCATATGATGTATATGGATCTTGGAAGTTGTCAATTTCATTCACACTGTAAGAAAAAGCTGAATAGACTGAAAATCAAAAACTCCTCTTAGATCCTTCAAAAAACCGAAGCAATAGGAGAAATTGCTACCACACAAATTGAAGAAGCAGTCAGGTAAATGCAGATAAATTACAATTTTTTGGAATAGAACCCTAGGAGAAGAAACTTGCATGAGTCACAGTCTGGGGTAGGGAAACCAAAGCTGTAATTGATAGACTGGTGAATGAGTATTAATAATTCCAAGGAGTACCTGTCTTAGAAGGGTTACCCACACTTTTATGTAAGTTTTGCCACTGAGAGCCCTACCAAGTTTTCACCAAAAAGATTGGAGAAAAGTTCCCTTACGCTGAGGGAGGAAATTCTGGTAGAGGGAGGAAAAATCAACCATTTTGAAATACACCTGGGACATTCTGTTCTTAACAAGAATTACCCTCAAAACCAGATAGTTCACTAGAGTCTAATAAATGGTTTTTACCAGAGCTTAAGCAACTGGGGGGAAGGAAAATATCCAACTTTAGCCTCTCTCTAGATTTCAGTGTTCCGGGGGAAGAAAAATACTCAACTGCAACCCACTCCAACCTTCCACATTGTATTAAGGACATACCCAGCTCTAGTCTCACCAAGGCAGATGAGACTGAGAAGGATTTCTAAAGTCACTATACAGAGACACAAGCTCACTAAAAAGCAGAACTAAGCACAGGACTATGGTACTCTTCTCCACACACAACTTACAAATGCATCACTAAAGTCCTGTTGAATGCAGGTTTTTTCACCTAGTACATCACATCCAGCTTTTAACACACACACACACACACACACAGACACATACACACAAACACAAACACACACACATTGCACAGCATTCTAAAGAGCAAAAGAGAGTTTGAAACAACAACGAATAAAATATAGCAGGAATGGTGAAATTATCAGATCAGAAACGTAAAAGAAATATGACTATCGTGTTATGAGCTAATGGAAAAAAAACCAGACAATATTCAAGAGTAGATAGGCAATGTAAGTAGAGAAATAGCAATTCTTAAAAAAAAAAGAAGGAGAAGAAAAGCAAGAAATTAAAAGTGTTGTAAAAGAATGAAGAATACTTTTGATGAGCTTATTGGTAGCATGAACATGATTGAAAAAAGGAGATCATGGAACATGAAAGTTTGTAGAAACTTCCCAAACTGTGGGATAAATATAATAGTTATAACACATGCATAATGGGAATACTAGAAAGAGAGAAAAAAAGGAGCAAAATACTTAAAGCAACAGTTACTGATAGTGACAAGTATTTTACAAGATTAATTTTAGAGAACAAACTACATATCCAGGAAGTTCAGAAAACACCAAGCATAATAAATTGCAAAAGAACTACCTCTAAGCATATTATATTCAAACTGCAGAAATTCAAACACAGATCAAAAAAACCATGAAAAATGTGAGGTAGGGGTGACACGCTTATCTACAGATGAGCAAGGATAATAATTGTATCACTCTTGTCATCAGAAATTATACAAGCAAGAAGAAAATCAAGTAAAATATTTAAAGTTTTGAAAAATGAAGTATCATCGACCTAGAATTCCATTCCAGTGAAATTATTCTTCAAAAGTAAAGTAGAAGTAAAACTTTTCCAGACAAATAGACATTGTGGATATCGTTGTTAGTAGCCCTATCTTACAATGAATAATAGTTCTTCTAAAAAAAAGGAAAATGGTATAGGTTAGAAACCTTAATATAGTTTTCAAAAGGAAGAGCATTAGAGAAAAAATAAGTAAAAGTAAAAATAATTTTTTATTCTTAGTTGACCAAATAGATAACAGATTACTACTAATCTGTTAGTTGCTACTAATTATTAGCAACAATCACAGTGGATATAATTTACGGATAAGTGAAATGAAAACAGCGACAGAAGAAAGGGCAAGGCAAAAGTGAGAATATTTTATATTAAGGTACTTGCACTCTCTGAAAAGCAGCACATTATAATTTGAGGGTAGACTTGCATTAGATGTAAATGTAAACTGCAAATTCTAGAACAGCCAATAAAAAAGTGAAAAAAATTATAACTGACATGCAAAGGAAGGAAAGAAAACAGAATCACATAAAACATTCAATTAAACCATAGAAGACTGAAAAAGAATAGAGGATAAAAAGAAAAACAAGGAACAGAGGATAATAGATTATAAATGTTATCATATACTAATGTAAGTATATTAATAATCATTTTAAATGGCAATGGTCTCTATGCATCAATTAAAATATAGAGAATTTGGAAGGGGCCCCTAACACCAATGTATGTGCTTAGATCACAATAAAATTAAACTGGAAATCAATAACATAAAAGTAGCTGGAAAAAATCCCCCAAATACTAGGAGATTAAATAACATATTTCTAAATAACACATGGGTCAAAGAAGAAATCTCAAGAGATATTGAAGATATTTTGAACTAAATGAAAAATACCGTAGTAAGATTTGTAGAATGCCATGAAATCAGTGACTAAATGTAAATGTATAACATTGAGTAACCGTATTGAAAAAAAGAAAGATCAAGTCAATAATCTAAGTTTCCACCAGAGGAAACTATAGAAATAAGTGCAAATTAAATCCAAAGTAAGCAATAATACTTAAAATTAGAACAAAAATCAATATAATTATAAACAGTAAATAAAGAGAAAATCGCAAACCAAAACTTTTTTTTTTTTTTTTTTTTTTTTTTTGTGAGACGGAGTCTCACTCTGCTGCCCAGGCTGGAGTGCAGTGATCTCAGCTCACTGCAAGCTCCGCTTCCTGGGTTCACGCCATTCTCCTGCCTCAGCCTGGCGAGTAGCTGGGACTACAGGCGCCCGCCACCACGCCCAGCTATTTTTTTGTATTTTAGTAGAGACGGGGCTTCACCGTGTTAGCCAGGATGGTCTTGATCTCCTGACCTTGTGATTCACCCGCCTCGACCACCCAAAGGGCTGGGATTACAGGCGTGAGCCACCACGCCCTGCCCCAAATCTCTTTTTTTAAAAGATCAATGAAATCAATAAGCCCAGGCTATCTAAAAAGAAAGAAACTATCAAACTGTGAAAAGACATGGTAAAACTTTAAATCCAAATTACTAAGTGAAAGAAGAAAATTGGAAAAACAACATACTCTGCTACTCCAAATATATGTCATTCTGGAAAAGACAGAACTGTAGAGACAATTTAAATCAGTTATTTTCAGGGATTAGAGGAAAGAGAGAGATGAATTATCACAGCAGGGAGAATTTTTAGTGCAGTTAAAATACTCTGTTTAATATTAAAATACTCTGTTTAATTGTCTATTTTATAATGGTGGATACATGTCATTATACACTTGTCCAAATGTATGTACACCAAGAGTGAAACCTAATGTAGCTATGAACTTTTTGTGATAATGATGTGTCAATGTGGATTATCAATTGTAAGAAATGTACAACTGTGGTGGGGGATATTGATAAAGGGATAGGCTATGCATGTGTGGATATGGTACATTTCTGTAACTTCTTTTTAATTTTGCTGTGAACCTAACATTACTTGAAAAATAGAATCTTTTAAAAAGATATATATTTGAGGTAAAGACATGGAGTACAAAAGTAAGAAGACAAAATGATAAGACATGTAGAAAGAAAAGCAAAATGACAAATGTAATCTAACCATATTAGTAATGTTATTACATGTAAATGGATTAAACAAGGTAATAAAAAAGCAGATATTATGAAAATGAATTATAATGAAAAGTGTCTCCAGGAGACACAACTTAGATTCAAAGATACATGTAAATTGAAATGAAAATGACAGAAAAAGACATATAATGCAAATGATGATCTTAAGAGAGCTGGTGTGGCTATACTAATACCATAAAATAGATTTAAAGGTTAAAAAATGTACTACTAAAAAAGTAACTTCATTTTTAATGAATTTAATATGCATGGGGAGGAAATAACAATTATAAAAATTATAGAAGTCTTACAGGGGAAACATAAAGTGAAAACACAAGTTTGAATGAGGAAATAGACAATTTCACAACAGTGGCTGGAGTCTTCAATACTGGTAGAGCAAGCAGAAAAAGCACAGTAATACAGAAGACTTGAACAGCACTATGAATCCTTGCTAATCCCAACAGACATGTGTAAAACACTTCACCCAGTGATTGCAGAATACATATTCAAGAACACATGGAACATCTGTAGGACAAATCATATGCTAAGCCATAAAACAGGCTTCAATACATTTAAGAAAATTAAAACCATCAATTGTTTTCTCTGAATGCAATGGATGAAAACTAGAAATTAATAACAAAGAAGATGTGGATAACCCACACATATATGAAAATTAAACATTAAGGATCCTTGAATAAACAAGGTATCAAAATGAGAATCACAATGGAAATTAGAAAATACTTGAAGATGAGTTAAATTAAAACACTGTATACCAAAACTTATGGGATCCAGATAATGTAGTATTTAGAAAAAAATTATCACTGTATTTTATTATATTAAAAAGCAGAAGAATCTCAAGTTAATAACCAGAATTTTATCTTAAGGAACCAGAAAATGAACCAGGTGCAGTGGCGGCTCATGTCTGTAATCTCAGGACTTTGGGAGGCTGAGGCGGGAAGATCTTTTGAGGTCAGGAGTTCAAGACCAATCTGACCAACATGGTGAAACCCCATCTGTACTAAAAATACAAAAAAATTAACTGTGCATAGTGGCGCATGCCTGTGGTCCCAGCTACTCGGGAGGCGGAGGGAGGAGAATCGCTTGAACCCAGGAGGCAGAGGTTGCAGTAGCAGAGATTGCACCACTGCTCTCCAGCCTAAGCAACAGAGCTAGACTCCGTCTCAAAAAACAAACAAACAAAGAAACCAGAAAAGGAAGGTAAACTAAACAACCCAACACAAGCAGAGTAAGGAAATAGTAAAATAGAAATAAATAAAAATGTAGAAGAGAAAAATAATTTTAAAAAGTTAATGGAACAAAAAGTTGATTCTTTCAAAAGACCTAAGAAATTATAAAACATTTAAGTAGCGAGAATACTTGAATTATTCAAATCAGGAATGAAAAGGAGAACATCATTACTGAGCTTACAGAATTAATGAAGAAGGTAAGAGAATACTATAAAAAACTCTATGACAACAAATTAGATAATTTAGATAAAGTGGACACATTACCAGAAAGAAAAATATACCAAAGTAACTCATTAATAAATACAAAACTAGAATAGATCTGTAAGTAATAAAGAGTTGAATTAATCATTTGGAAACTTTTCCCAAGGTTAAAAGCTCAGGGGCAAATAATGTTACTGGTAAATCCTACCAAACATTTAAAGAAGAATTTACAACAATGTTTTACATATGATTCTAAAAAATTAAAAAAGAGTGAACACTCCTAACTCATTCTGTGAGGTTATTAGTACCACAATGTCATAACCATAAAAAGACAACACAAAGAAAACTACCACCAAATAATTGTTATGAATATATAGCAAAATTTGCAAAACAGCACCAGAAAATCAATCTCAGCAACACATAGCATTATATTCCACAACCAGGTGTCACATATTACTAGAATAAAAAGTTGGTTTAACATTTAAAAATGAGTAATGCAATACATCATATTATTAGAATAACTGGAAATCACAGGATTTTCTTAATAGATATAGAAACATTATTTGTCAAAATATAACACCATTTTATAGCACATACACTCAAGAGACTAGACATAGAAAACAACCTAATCAACCTTATAAAGGGCATCTATAAAAAACCGATAGCTGGCAGCATTCTTAATAATGGAAAATGAAAGCATTTCTTGATAAGTTCTGGAGCAAGAAAAGAGTATTTGCTTTTGTACCTTCTATTCAAATTTGACAGGAACTTCTAGTAAGGAAATGCACCAAGAATATGGAATAATAGGCTTTCGGGTCCCACACCAGTGAAATCTTGTTATGTTTGTCTTTCTGTGCCTGGTGCATTTTATAAGTAATAAAGCTATACTTATTTTCAGATGACATGATATTGTAAGTAGAAGATCCTAAGATCTACAAAAATTTAGAGTTAATTAAAAATTCAGAGAGACATTAATTCAATTGTATTTTTGTAAAGTAGTGATTAAAAACCTTTAAATGAAATAAAAAAAAACAATTACATTTACAATGACATAAAAAAATGAAATACTTTGGAATACATTTAATGAAAGTCGTATAAAACATATACAGTGAAAACTAGAAAACATTAAAAGAAAATTTTTAAGAAATCTAAATAAATAGAAAGACATACCATATTCATATATTGTAAGAATTAACACTGTTAAAAAAGCAATACTTTACACGTTGATCTACAGACTAAACACAATTTATATCAAAATCCTAGCTGCCTTTTTTTGCAGGCATTGATGAGCTAATGCTAATATTCATGTGGAAATGCACAGGACCTAGAATACCCTGAACAATCTTGAGTTAATAGAACAAAGTTGGAGGACTCACATTTCTAGATTTTAATACTCACTTCAAAGCCACAGTGAGCAAGAAGTGTAAGACTGGCATAAGGAAAGACATTCATAAATCAATAGAATAGAATTAAAATTCCGAAAATAAGTCTTACATTTATGCCAAATTGATTTTCAACAAAGATGGTCAGAGAATTCACTAGAAAAAAATATTCTTTTCAACAATTTATCCTGAAACAATTAGTTACACACATGCAAATGAATCAAGTTGGATCGTGTCCTCAAATCATAAACAAAAGTTAACTTAAAATAGATTATAGGTTTCAATGTAAGACCTAATACTATAAAAATCTTACAGAGAAAATAGAAGTAAATCTTCCTGAAATTTGGTTATGCAATGACTTCTTATGACATGAAAACAAAAATACATGTGATGAATAAATATAAATAAATCAATAAAATTAATAATTTTGGAATAATTTTGGTGGGGCATATGGTACCACAACAAAAGTGAAAGAGACAGAATTACATATATATGTATGTATATATACATATACATATACACATACGTATGTATATATACATATACACATATGTATGTATATATACACATATATACGTATGTACATATATACACACATACATATATATATATGAGATACAAATGTTAATAAGAAATTAAAGCAGTAAACTTTCTCCTTAAGCTAACCAGAAAAAGCGAAAGAGAAGTAGAAATCATTGTGTGATTCTTGCTCCCCGATTTTGAGCCATAGTGCTACTCTTCACTTTGGAAACTCCACTTTAAGCATCAGTGACTGGAAAAATCCCTTGAAGCCACTCCCCTTGGCTATTTTCCACTTGCTCAGACATCTCTGTGTAGGAACATTAACAAGATCACCATGCCCCAGAGAAGCTGTCTGTAAAGAGCATTTATATTTAAGGCATCCTTTCTTTTTTTTATAGTTACTAAATACTTTCATTCTGCTATACTTAGGTCATACTTTACATTCTTTGTTTTTTATTATTACACTTTAAGTTCTAGGGTACATGTGCACAACGTGCAGGCTTGTTACATATGTATACATGTGCCATGTTGGTGTGCTGCACCCATTAACTCGTCTTTTACATTAGGTATATCTTCTAATGCTATCCCTCCCCCCTACTCCCTCCCTACAATAGGACCTGGTGTGTGATGTTCCCCTTCCTGTGTCCAAGTGATCTCGTTGTTCAATTCCCACCTATGAATGAGAACATGCAGTATTTGGTTTTCTGTTCTTGCAAATAGCTTGCTGAGAATGATGGTTTCCAGTTGCATCCATGTCCCTACAAAGGACATGAACTCATCCCTTTTTATGGCTGCATAGTATTCCATCGTGTATATGTGCCACATTTTCTTAATACAGTCTGTCACTGATGGACATTGGGACATTCCAAGTCTTTGCTATTGTGAATAGTGCCACAATAAACATACATGTGCATGTGTCTTTATGGCAGCATGACTTATAATCCTTTAGGTATATACCCAGTAATGGGATGGCTGGGTCAAATAGTATTTCTAGTTCTAGCTCCTTGAGGAATTGCCACACTATTTTTCACAATGGTTGAACTAGTTTACAGTCCCACCAACAGTGTAAAAGTGTTCATATTTCTCCACATCCTCTCCAGCACCTGTTGTTTCCTGATTTTTTTAATGATTGCCATTTTAATTGGTGTGAGATGGTATCTCCTTGTGGTTTTGATTTGCATTTCTCTGATGACGAGTGATGAGGAGCATTTTTTCATGTGTCTGTTGGCTGTATGAATGTCTTCTTTTGAGAAGTGTCTGTTCATATCCTTTGCCCACTTTTTAATGGGGTTGTTTGTTTTTTTCTTGTAAATTTGTTTGAGTTCTTTATAGGTTCTGGATATTAGCCCTTTGTCAGATGAGTAGATTACAAAAATGTTCTCCCATTCTGTAAGTTGCCTGTTCACTCTGATGGTAGTTTCTTTTGCTGTGCAGAAGCTCTTTATAAATGTTTATAAATGATAACCATTTCTCATTTGTCACAAGATCTAATCTAATAGTATACAGTGTAATGAAGTTCTAAATTTTCTTTCAGATGTTTACAAGTTTTTTTTTTTTTATGCCTTTACTGTGTTATTAAAGTTTAAATGTATGAAGGTTCTTTTAAGGCTAACCTAAATAATTTTATGTAGCAGAAAAAACATTTTCAAATCACATGTCTGATAAGGGATTTGTAGCCAGAATATATAAAAACTTCTGCATCTCAGTAATAAGATGAAAAATGACCTAGTTAATAAGTGGGTGAAGCATTTGAATAGATATTTCTCCAACAATAGTATACAACTGGCAAATACACATATGAGAAGATATTCAGTATCGTTAGTACTTAGAGAAATTCAAGTCAATCTATGAGCTATACTTTACCTACACAAAGCTGGCTATAATGATAAAGTGACAGTACCTAGTGTTGGCTAGATTGAGAAAAAATTAGAATGCTCATCTGTTACAGAGGAGAAGCTAAAGTGCTGCAGCCATATGAAAAAAAAGTTAGCAGTTCCTCAAAATATCAAGTTCCCACATGAAGACAGCAAGGCTTATTCAAAATTCAAAAGTCAATCTATGTAATCCACCATATTAATGGGCTAAAGAAAAATAGTAGTATCATTTGATGGAGAAAGCACATTTGACAAAAAATTCAACACTTGTTCATGATAAATGTCTCAGCAATTTAAGAATTAATGAGAACTGACTGAATAGAGAGAATCTATAGGAGAAATAGATACTGCTAATGTACTCAGTGATATTGTGAGTCCTTTCCCTAAAAATCATGAACCAAGCAATGGTATACATTTTCACCACTCTTATTCAATACAGTACTAGAAGGTAAAATCATACACATTGGAAAGGAATAAATAAAACTATTCCTGTTTACCAATGATATTTTTGACTATACAGAATATTTCAATGCATCTGCAGAAAACTTCCAGAAATACTATATGAGTTTAGCAAGGTTACCTGATACAAGATCAACACAAATTGATTTGCATTTTCATGTACTAACAATAAACATGAGGAAACAAAAACTGAAAATACAATACCATTTAAAATGTATCCAAAGAAAAATTATCTGGTAAAAATTTAACAAAATTTTAACAAAATGTATAAGATCTGTATGCCAGAAGTCACAAAATGTTGATAAAATGAAATCAACTATATTTAAATAAATGGAGAGACATATTATGTTCATGGGTCCATAAGTAATGGAATATTCAGCACAGTAAAGATGCCAATCAATTCTCAAATTAATCTATAGATTTAATAACTATCAACATCTAGCAAGTTTTAAAAATAGACATAAGAAAGACATATTTTTAAAATAGACATAAAATAAACATATATGGAAATGCTCTATTCCTAGAGTAGCCAAGACAATCATGAACAAAAATAGAGAATAAAGTGAGAAGAATCACTCTATCCAGTACTGACCTTTAATGAGTAGCTACAGCAAACAAGACAGCATGACATCGTAGGAGCGAGAGTTACACAGATTAATGGAACACAATTCAATAGAGAACGTAAGAATACATATACATGCTCATACATACTCAACTTTTTTTTTTTTAAGACAGAGTCTCCCTCTGTTGCCCAGGCTAGAATGCAGTGGCAGGATCTTTGTTCACTGTGACCTCCGTCTCCTGAGTTCAAGCGATTCTCATGCCTCAGCCTCCTGAGTAGCTGAGATTACAGGCACACACCACCACACCCAGCTAATTTTTTTTTTTGGTATTTTTAGTAGAGAAGAGGTTTTGCTATGTCAGCCCGCCTGGCTTCGAACTCCTGGTCTCAAGTGATATGTCTGCCTCGGCCTCCTAAAGTGCTGAGGTTACAGGTGTGAGCCATCACACCCAGCCTCAACCAATTTCTAAAAGGTACAAAAGCATTTTATGGAAGGTAGGGTGGCCTTTTCACCAAATGATATTTGAACAGTTAGATTTAATAGACCAAAAAAGGGGGCTAAACCTTATGTCTTATACAAAATTTAACTCAAAATGAATTACAGGTTTAAACATGAAATGTAAAACTATTCAACTTAAAGAAAAAAGAACAAAGAAGAATATGCTTGATATATAAAACTGGGCTAAGAATTCTTAGTCCTAACATTAAAAGGAAGAATTCATAAACTGGGCTTTATATTATACAAATTAAAAATATTCACTAAATAAAATACCTATTTAAGTAGGAAAAGACAAACTACAGGTTGAAAGTAAATATTTGCAAAGAAATAGTATAATATCTAGAATACATAAAGAACACTTAAATTTAACATGGATAACTGAGAAATTGGTTGATTTTATTACTGTCATAATTATGGTCATGATATTGTATAAGTTTGTCCAGGTGTTACCACTAGGGAAAATGCTATAAAGTATAAACTAGGTCTCTCTATATTCATTCTTACAACTGCATGCCAATCTAAAAATAATGCAAAATAAAAAATTAGGAAAAAAAAATATGTGCCAGCAAAATTGCATTTTAACATCCTCCACGGCAATCTCAAAGTATGGTACTCACATTTGTCTATACAACCCAGCGGTGTAAATATGTATATTTATGTGTAAACTTTTAGTACTGACCGCGTACAACAGCTTGCATGTGGCAAAAATATAGTCTGAAATAGAAAATAAAAAGAAACAAAAAAACAGAGCTTTTGCCTTCAAGGATTCTGTAAGGTAGTCAACAAATAAGACACATACAAATGACTGTGGTACAGGCAATTTGTGGTAAGTTACATAAAAGACGTATACACATTTACTCTATGAGCTTAGGAAGAAGATAGCAATGCTTTTTGGAAAAGTTCATGGAAAACAGGCCTTTGGCAGTAAACTTTAAGGACAAAAAGATTTTTTCTTCTTTCTCCATTTTTACAAATTCTTGTTTAATCCTTTCTTTATCATTCCTTATCATTGAAAATAATTTTTACAAAGATTTTTCTAAGTATAAGTTAATAATAGGGGTAACTTCAGGGTAAATCCAGCATGCACAAGAATATCAAAGCAGAAAACATGAGTTAGCAGAATACAATCAGTCTGTTTCTTCCAAAGCAAGAGCTATAATACGTGATGACAGCAGAAAAAGATGCAAGCCAGATTTTAGGTTTCGAATGCCAGGTTAAGAATTTTATTTTTGTCCTATAAAGTGATAGAAGCTATTAAAAGTGTTTCATCGGGGCCACACAGAGATGAAACAGGCTATCCAATGAAAATGTGTATGTGAAAACTTTCAGTCCTACCATAGGTATAAAAAGAAAAAGAAACAAGAACTATAAAAAGAGAAAGCTGTACTGTGGATAGTTCTCTAACAAAATTTAACTAATAACTCTCTTATCATCTTGCTGGATCTTCAAAAAAAGTTTATGAATTCAACACCAAAAATCTGTTATGATTGGAGATCAGAGAGGTATCTCATAATTTTGCTGTCATCATCTTCCAAGTCAGAGGAATTGAGATGTGCATGGTCTTGGAAGGAACTAGGTTGATAAGACAGATTTGAGAACTTTTCCTCCCTGTAAAGTCAGTGAGGGAAGAAAGCTCACTCCTATTCAGGTCTCTGTTGTCATTGCTTTGCATAGTACTTGGAACATAGTAACAGATCAACATGTATTTTGAATGCATTATGAAGACAAACATGAGATAAAATCAAAAGGTTTAGCACATATTGATTCTGAGTGTAAAAGAGAACGAAAGACCTAAAAACAAAGAGCTATTCAAGCCCTGGTTTCTGGTAAGAATAGAGCTCCAATAAAGAATCAGGAAAGTCACAGCCACGCCGCCTGAATTATGAGCCAATCACTCTTCAGCTGTTTGCGATGCCTTTGGGTGTAGTTGGAAGACGATAAAAGTTACTCTAAATACGCGCTTGCTGCCTCTGTTTTTGCCATTTACTAACACTCAGAGACAGAAAAATAGATGAATCTGATTATTTTTTCTGAAGGAGAACATGAGATACTCCGTACCAAATTCAAATAAAAAATGAGTGCTTTGAGATTGCATGATTAAATAGAAAAACAACATCCCTGCCAAATGTGATTAAGGGAAAAGATTATAGAAGCATGTGAGAAATGGAAAGTGTTATTAAAAATATGTCAGCTTTCGGTATTTCATCCCTAACCCTTTCAGAAGATCCATTATTATGCCAGCAAATTTCGTGTAAGAATAATGATAGTGACATTTACTGAAGAACTACGAACAATATAACTTTCTATTTTAATGTTTCATATTTCTCATGTTTATCTAAGACTCAGAAAGGTTTTATGTTTGTATTCAAATTCAAAGTATTTTTACTCACTTCTTTTTAAAAATCACTAAAGTATTTTATTTTGGCATCTGCATAAAGTCTGGAGTTTTATGAAATGTTCTGAAAATGAATAGGCAGTAAATTTTAATTGGCTGTAGCTTTTTAAGCTGTTTTTTGGTGATTGATTAAACTTATAAGGTTTTATTTTATATCTATATAAAATTCTTATAACTATTGGCTTTCTAAAAAGTATATTAGCAGGCAAAAAATTAAGGTATAATAAAGTTTTCTTTCATTGGGATGGTTCAACTGACCTTTCCAGAGAGGTAGACAATATATTCGTATGACAGTTGATCTCCTAAATATTTCCATTCTGAAAATTCCATTACTAAGATTCTCTGGGAGTCTCTGGGAATTATCTGGGAATGCTTTTGTTTAAGGCATAAAATATACATACCTGGTGTTATGATCTGAATGCCTGTGTTCCCATGAAATGCATACATTGAAATCCTAACTCCAATGAAGCTATTAGGAGGTGGAGCCTTTTGAAAGGTGATTAGGCAATGAAGGCAAAACCCTCATGCGTGAGATTAATCCCCTCATAAAAGAGACCCCGGGGAGCTCTTTTGTTTTTTTCACTACGTGAGGGCACAGCTGGAAGGTGTCATGTATGAGCCAGAAAGCAGCCCTCACCAGATACCGAATCTGCCTATATTTTGTTATTGGACTTTGCAGGCTTCAGTATTGTGAGAAATAAATTTCCATTGCTTATCAGCCACACAGTCTAAGGTGTTTTGCTGTAGCAGCCCAAATGAACTGAAACATTTAGTGATATATCATCAATTTGGTAATTATTTGCATACTGTTGAGGTTTTCTCAAATGTTTATTTGGCTAGTCTGCATTGTATTTCCAAGAATTACCCTTTCTGTGTGTTTCTGATTACGGTGGGCCACAGGAGATACTCTTGTGGGACAGTTCAAGTGTCAAAGTGAAGCAGCAGCTTTTTTGTAGCTCACATATACATTTGCTTCCATGCCTGCAACTCCCCGTCTTTCCCTGGATCCTCTGTCAGTTTCTTTGATTCCTGGGCCAGGTGTGCACAGAACTTTGTGCCATAACAAAGAGACCTGGTGCTGTAAGGCCCCAGGACATCAAGATTGTTCACAACAAAAACTGGCACTGGCTTCAGCCTTCCCTGAGGACTTCAACTCTTGCTTGACGGGTATAGATGGTTCTTGTTCTCCTTGGCTTTCTGTGCATAGTTCCCTCCCAATGGCCACAGGATACCTGTGGACTTCAGGCAGTAGTATCAGACTAGAAGAAAAGAGCCTTGAACCTTGACTTATATCATGTATATATGTACGATGTATCATTTATATCACACAGCTTGTAATGCTACACTTTCTTTTTTTATACACAGATTCTTTCTCTGTTGCTCAGGCTGGGGAACAGTGGCACAATCATAGCTCATGGTAACCTCAAACTCCTAGGGTTAAGCAATCCTCCTGCCTCAGCCTCCTGAGTAGCTGTGACCACAGGTGTGTGCCACCATGACTGGATACTTAAAAAAAAAAAAAAATGTCTAGAGACAGAGTCTCATTATATTGCCCAGGCTGGTCTAGAACTCCTGGCCTCAGGCGATCCTCCCATGTCAGCCATCCAAAGTGATGGGATTACAAGCATGAGCATATTTTTAAATATTAGTGTTTATTCAAATTTTTATAATTACAAATAAGAAATAATCATCTGAAATTGTCTTGGGAGAAGGATGAAATTTGAATCAACATGGTAAATGGTTAGGATGCTGATGTTTAAAACAGTTTTAAGATATTTTTAACAAATAATCTTAGGTGGTTATATTATAAGGGCTTTGAGGGAAATAAGAGCCGCCTTCAGAATAGAGTCATGAAGTTTCGTACTAAGAGTCTTATACAAACACTTAATCCAACATGGTTCAAAATGGTTTTGAAAAACACAAGTTCTGACAGAAGTCTGCAAAAAGTTCACATATTTTGTCATTTCTTCATTTGACACATTGACGTGGCATCTATAACCTGTGCCAGGTACCGTTCTAGGTCTTGGGTTATATCAATAACCAAAAGAGAAAAAGAATTCTGCCCTCTTGAGCTTATACTCAGGAAAGAAATAAAACACATGATAACTGCAATGGTAAGATGCTATGTGCATGTTAAGTCATTTTAAGCATTATGAATAAAATTGATGATTGTTTGGTGTCATGGGTATTGGAAGGATTGGAAGCACTAAATAGGAGCAGATGCATGATGCAGTTTCAAACGGAATGATCAGTGTAGGCCTCCTGGGGCTGGCATTTAAACAACAATTTAAAGAAAGAGATAAGAGGGTTAACAATGGTGGTGACAAGTGTCTTAAATTCTGGGAATAATGATGCCAAGGCCCTAAAGTGAGTTTCGGACTGGTATATTTGGCAAGGAAGGAAGCATGGTTGACTGAAGCCAGAGATGGAGAAGAGTGATGAGAGAAAAGTCAGATATTTAATGGAGGAGGTCCTGGAATGGCAGTATGAATACTTAGGAATCATCTTATTTATTTAGGCCCTTTTTGATTCATTTCATCAAAACTTTACAGTTTTCTATATATAAATTGTGGACCTACTGAATTAAATATTTATCTAATTATTTCCTTTTTTTGGTTCTATTTCAAATTTCAGTTGTTAACTTCTGATATATAAGAGCACAATGGAATTTTATATGTCAATTTTGTTGTTGTTGTTGCTTTTGAGATGGAGTCTTACTCTGTCACCCAGGCTAGAGTGCAATGGTGCGATCTTGGCTCACTGCAAACTCTACCTCCCGGGTTCAAGCGATTCTCCCACCTCAGCCCCCCTAGTAGCTGGGATTACAGATGCGTGCCACCATGCCAGGCTAATTTTTGTATTTTTAGTAGAGACAGGTTTTCAGCATGTTGGCCAGGCTGGTCTCAAACTCCTGACCTCAAGTGATCCACCCACCTAGGCTTCCCAAAGTGCTGGGATTGCTGGTGTGAGCCACCGTGCCCGGCAATATATAAATCATATACCCTGCAACCCTCTTATAATTATTTATAAGGATATTTTTGTCTATTATTGGGATTTTTTACATATACAATTATATCATCTGTGGAAAAATTTAAAAAAAGTTTTTACATTTCTTTTCAATTTGTACACTTATAAATTTCTTTTTCTCGACTTATTGCATTAGATGAGACTTCCAGTACAATGGCTAAAAGCAGTGGGGAAAGAGGACATTCTTGCCTTCTTCCCCATCTTAGGATAAAAACACCTAATCTCTCTGACCTGTTAAGTATGATGTTAGTTGTAGCTACTTTTGGAGATGCTCTTTATTAAATTGAAGAAATCTCTCTATATTACTAGTTTGCTGAAAAGTTTTAATCATTGATGGGTGCTTATTTTCTCAACCAAATTTCTGCGTGTATTGATACGATCATATGATTTTATCTTTAGCTTGCTGATGTGATTCGTTGATTGCATAACTGATTTTCTAGTGTTGAACTAGCCTCAAATATGTGGGATAAATTCCACTTGGTAGTTCTATATAATTCTTTTGATTATTTCAATTACAATTCTATAATCCTGTTGAATTTGATTTGCTAATATTTTTTAAGACTTTTCATCTATATTTATAAATTATGCTGTCATTTTCCTTTTTTTGCAATTCTTTATCTGGTTTTGGCATTACAGTAATGCTGGCCTTCTAGAGTGAATTAGTCTTCTATATTTTGGAAGGGATTATAAAGGATTGATGACATTTCTTCCTTGACTCTATAGTAGATTTTACCAGTGAAATCATCCAGTTCTGGTATTTTTAAAAATTATTAGTGATTGATTTATTTTCTTAAATGAATCAACATTTTAATAGTGTTTGTCTACTAAAAAATACAAAAAACTAGCCNAAAAAAAAAAAAAAAAAAAAAAAAGAAAGGCTTTGTCTTTTAATTGATATTTAGAATGATTACTTTAAAGTGATTACTTATATGGTTAGATTACCTACAGTATGTGTAATTGTTTTTATTATACTTGTTCTTTTTTAAATCTTTCTCTTTTTTCTGCCTTCTCTGCTGTTAGTGAATATCTTATTACATTGTATTTCTTCTCCTCTTACAGCGTATTAGTTTAAATCTTTAAAAAATATTTTTGTGTTTCTTCTAGAGTTTGTAATACACATTTACAGTAACCTAAGTCCAGCTTCAAATAACGTTATAACACTTCACAAGTAGTGCAAGTAACTTAAACCCCTGTGTAAAACACGAGGTGATTTTTCTCTATTCTTCACCATTAGAACTGAATTGCAGTGCTGGAGGTAGAACCCATAAATGTGTGGAGCTCCTACTCCACGTAAGTCTGGGCCTCCCAGGCATCTTTTACCTTCAAGCTTTACCACATTCAGCTCCCAGCAATTCATTAGTTACTGTGGAAATTTTCCTGCAAGATATGGACTCCAGTGACTACTGCTCCAAGTTGATCTTGACTATAAGATTCCCTGCATTCACTTGTCTTTTCAGATTTTAGGGTGGCAGTTTGCCCTGTGACCACCATTCTTACTTGGATCTAAGAAAAGATACTTGTTTCTCTTTGCTCTGGTTTCTCTTGAGGAGGATGGAGTGATGATTTCAGAGCCCCAGTGCTGAAATCAGAAGTCCTCCAACTAACAAATATTTAATGTGTTTATTTGGTAACCAATGTCTATTTTAATTTTTAATTTATTTTACTTCTGCTAAATTTTGAATCTCTACATATTTTATTTCAATATATAACAATACCTACATACCAGAGACATCTAGAAGCAGAACTCATTTAAAGAGCAAGAAGTAGGGAGACAGCTGTGATTTGCCACAGTACAGGCCCACGGCATTCTGCTTGTTTGTTAATTGGTAGATGATGGAACATTTCAGTGAGTCATTGACTCACTACAGACCTACAAGCTCTCAGCACTCACAACTGTGATACTGCTGGAAAGTGTTCTGAGCAGTATGCTGTGACTTATTCTAAATTCGTTGTCAGCATTCAACTTAGATTTTAGCATACATATATATGTCATATATATAATTTACTTATATATAAAATATATATAAAATACATATAATTTACTTATAATAATTATATATATAAATCATAGATTAACTAAACAAAAAAATAGGTTCTTTTACTTTAAACTTCCTTTTGTAACTTACCTAGAAGGTAATGATTTTAACATTTTGGAAGGAAACTGTCATTGCTTTTTTCCTCTACATTTTTCATAAATTAAAACCACCAGGACTCATTTGGGCAGGACACTGATTAAACCCTAAGCCTTAATTCTATGTTGAGTTTTTAATCACTTTGTGCTATAGAATAAATGTAACAAGCACTGATGTATTCAGCTGCTTCTCTAGCTGAAGTAGTTACTCAACATCAAAAATAAGATTTTTATACGTAAAGCTCTAGAATATACAAATTATTCTAAAGTAAAATAAGTTTGTCTTAGCCAGGAAACATAGCGAGACCTCACCTGCATAAAAAGGTAAAAAATCAGTTGAGCATGGTGGTGCATTCTTTTTGTTTTGTTTTGTTTTGTTTTGTTTTGTTTTGTTTTTTCAGTGGGAGTCTCATTCCGTTGCCCAGGCTGGAGTGCAGTGGCATGATCTTGGTTCACTGCAAGCTCCACCTCCCGAGTTCACACCATTCTCCTGCCTCAGCCTCCAAGTAGCTGAGACTACAGGCGCCTGCCACCGCACTTGGCTAATTTTTTGTATTTTCAGTAGAGACGGAGTTTCACCGAATTAGCCAGGATCGTCTGGATCTCCTGACCTCGTGATCCACCCGCCTCAGTCTCCCAAAGTGCTGAGATTATAGGCGTGAGCCACGGCGCCTGGCCAAGGTGGTGTATTCTTGTAGTTCCAGCTACTCAGGAGCCTGAGATGGAAGAATCTCCTGAACTTAGGAAGTCAAGGATACAGTGAGCTATGATCGCACCATTGCCCTCCTGCTTGGGCAACTGAGCAAGACCCTGCCAAAAAAAAAAAAAAAAAAAAGAGGTTGTCTTTCATAGAACATCTGAACTGGAAACACATTATAATAATATGAGGAATAAATCTCATTAACACTTAATAGTCTTTTATACTCAATTAACTACTGTGGCTTTATTAGATATAGAAACTTTTTCAGACACAGACAAATTATATGTATTTTTTAAATATTTGGTAAATCATTAAATGAAATAATTCTTATCTAAAGTAAGGCAGACTTATGTGATTTCAATCTATTTTGAACGGAGTTGAAAATAATACTATTTGACTGATAGTTGTTATAAAATGGAATTCAAAGTAATATTAAACAATTATGTGATACAATCTTATATTGGTATAAATAGACCATTTTTTGTGCAAGGGTGTAGATATTCTACAAACTTTTCCCAAGCTCCATTTCCAAGTTGTATACTTAATACATCAAGAAACCATAACCTTTTCTGAGATATTATTCTCTTCTGTCTTATTAGGAAGACACTTAATCAGGATTTGTATAAATTAAGTTTTTATTAATTTTATTTACATTTAATCATTATTTTAATTAATTATCCTGTATTAATTTTATTGATGGTTATGAAATGTAGGTAATCAGGATTTATATTAACTAGGCTGGGCATGGTGGCTCACACCTGTAATCCCAGCACTTTGGGAAGCCTAGGCGGGTGGATCACTTGAAGTCAGGAGTTTGAGGCCAGGCTGACCAACATGGTGAAAACCCGTCTGTACTAAAAATACAAAAATTTGCCAGGTGTGGTGGCATGTGCCTGTAATTCCAGCTGCCAAGGAGGCTGAGGTGGGAGAACCACTTGAACCTAGGAGGCAGAGGTTGCAATGAGCCAAGATTGCAGCATTGCACTCCAGCCTGGGCCACAGAGTGAGACTCTGTCTCAAAAAGAAAAATAAAAAAAAGGACTTATATTAATTAATAAAAACTTATTCCATGAATTTTTCTTTCTCTATAATTTTAAGGAAAGGTATAATTTTCTCTCATTGTTGAGTATAATATTTTTCAAAGACAAAGAGTTAGTTATTTATAGGTCTTTAATCTTTGAAACTGCAGAGATTGTTTTCAACTGGTTTTATACTTTATGTCTGTCTGTTGGCTTTGACCTTGTTCTTTCTGCCTCGCTAGAAGTGTAATAATGATGCCTGCCTAATTGGAATGGAAATCTCTTCAGAAATCCCTGTGATTGAATTTACTGTGAATCATAAACAAGGACTCTTTATGACATACAAAACTTTGCATATGGATTCATAGTTAAATGTTTAGGCTGTTATAGGTGGCTTATTTATCAAATTTACTGACCCCTTTTAGTATTCTCTCAATCATATGTTTAGGGGAAATATCAACGGACCCTAAATCAGTAATCTCAAATGTGAACTAAAGGAGTCTATGGAAAAAAAAAATTTGGAAAAATGTAGAATGTTTTTAACCCTTAAATTGAGTCAAATAAAGTTACATATCTAAAGAAACAAATATTGGACATCTTTCAATTAGCCACAGTGTTTCAGATAAGGCCAATATTTATACCTTTAACTTAACAACAACAACAAAGAACTTTCATCTCTAAGAGAGCAGTTTAGTTATTAGACTGCCATTTACTGCCATATAAATTTCAGAAATATTTGTAACATTATCGAGGTCCTTTTAGAGATCATTTTGATATTGTCATTGTTACAAAATTATAGAAATAAAAGTTAACACAATCCACATCATAATTTAGAAGATGAGTACAAGATACGAGAGTATGCTTTCAAATATTTTCTCACATCTATTCTTTATGCAATCAATTAATGAATATTTATCAAAAGCTTAAATGACACATAAAAAATGCAGAAAACCATGGTCAGACACCTAAATAATTTACAATCTAATTGAGAAAAATGTTGATTTTACTTATGAAGTATAGGTATTTGATAAAAGTAATAAGAGTATGGCTAAATCCAAACAAAATGCTCATAAGAAATCAATAAACATGAGGAAGATGGCCTTGAGAAAACTCTTTTAAAGATGCTTATGATTTTTGATGCCTGCTTCTTGATACTAAATGAAAAACAAAATCTGAGTAAAGCAGTATGAAAGTTTGAATTAATATATTTGAATATCACCTTGTTTAACTTTATCAATGTGTTTGTGTACTTATTAACTGTATAACAGACTGAATAAGTAGAGCAAAGTTTTTTCAACTAAGGCTATCTTGTCATTATAATCATCTTATGAAATACATTTATCATATATATGTTCATATGCACTTTTAAAGTGCATCATGTAAATTAAACAAATATATATTTTTTTCTCTGCCCTTTCTGAGTTACTAGTTGGGACAGATGCTTGTATAAAATAATAGATTAACAAGAGAAAATCAAACGGAAGTTTATTAAAATGTGTATATCACGCATACATGGGAGATGATCCAGAGAAATTAGTATATTGCCAAAGTAGATCTCAAAGAGGTGGCTTTGACTTTGGGATTAAGTACCATGCCTTGCTGAAACAAAGAAGGAAGGGTATGAGGAAAGGGTAATTATGGGGGAATTGCCAGGAAAACCACAGTGAAAAAGAACAAAGTCTGTTATGTGGATTTAAATCAATGCCGTTCCCACTGATAAGACATTTTACAGATGTAGTCATCCTCTTCCTGGAACCGAGAGGGAGACACCCTTAGGAATGGAGATTTCCTTATAGATGTAAACTTCTCTTATGAAAGGGTAACTTCTACTCTGTTTTCAATGCTTCTCCCTTGTCTGATGTTTCTCAAAATAGTTTGTTCCAAATTATTTATATATACTAAAGAGGCATATTTGGGTTAGCATATTCTGGCCTCCTACAGTCATATTTTGGCTGCTGAGTGATAGGCACGAGCCCTCTTATTTTTCCATTTGAAAATTCTGCAAGAAGTTTCACAGTCCAGGACATGAGTTGGTGGATTATCTCACAATTTGTTGAAGAGGCATTTCTATACAAATAAAAGAAAAACACACGTTCACAGTTAGAGCAAAGTAAAAACTAGTTTATGTGTTTGGAGGACAGTCAGTTGAAAAAATTTCTAGGTGTGGGTTGGCCTTAAAACATATTTTGCAATTTAAATGTCTCAATGTTCCAGTGAACTTTCTGATTGACCCACAGAGTTGTCAACAAAAAAAAGAATTAAACTCTGTAAAATATTTAAACAGGTTTATTACGAGCCAAGTAAGTGACTATGGCCCAAGGCATAGTCTCAAGAAGTTATAAGTTGGTTTTGTATGTTTTAGGAAGACAGAAGACATCAATCAATACATATGAAGTACACAAGGGTTCAGTCTGAAAAGGTGGGATAACTTGAAGAGGGGGTGCTTATAAGTCATAGGTGGATACAAAGATTTTCTGACTGGTAATTGGTTGAAAGAGTTAAGTTATTATCTAAAGACCTGAAATCAATAGAAAGGAGTGTCTCAGTTAAGATAAGGGGGTGTGGAAATAAATATTATTATGTAGATGAAGTCTCATACATGGCCACCTTTAGAGATAACAGATGGCAAATTTTTCCTGTCTGACCTTTAACAGGTGCTAGACTCTTGCTAATCTATTCAGGATAAGAAAAGGACCTAGAGGCCCAGCATGGTGGCTCACGCCTGTAATCCCAGCACTTTGGGAGGCCGAGGCGGGCAGATCACGAAGTCAGGAGATCGAGACAATCCTGGCTAAAATGGTGAAACCTTGTCTCAAAAAAAAAAAAAAAAAAAGAAAGAAAGAAAAAAAGAGAAGAAAAGAAAAAGAAAAGGATCTAGAAAAGGGATGGGGATTCTCTACAGAATTTAAATTTTCTAGACAAGAGACAGAGCTGCAGGACTATTTCAAAATACGTCAAAGGAATATGTTTTGGGATAAAATCTCCTACATGTTATGTGGTGCTACACTAGAGTCAGGTTGGAATTTGGTATCTTACCGCAACAAAGAGTCTGTTTTGTCAGTCTTAAGATCTCTATTTTAATGGTAATGCTGGTCAGCTGTTCCTGAACACCAAAGGGAGGACAGTACAGTGAGTACAGGGAGGCCTGTCTAACCCTCACTTCCCATCATGGCCTCAGTTATCGTTTCAGGTTTCTTTGGAATCCGCTTGGTTCAGAGGGGAGTTCATTCAGTTAGGAGGAGGGTGTAGAATTATATTTTTGGTTTACATAACAATACATTCAAGTCTATCCACACATATGAGCTGTTGTAGTGATTTCTCTGAAGTTTTTATCAATCTGTTCAACTTCAGCTTTCAGGGCTTCAGGGAAAAGGCAATTTTGTTTTTGGTAATTCCAAATCAGAAGAGTGAGAGCAAATGAGAAACCCTAGTTTGGAGAGTCATAGTTTGGAGAGTTAGAATGAGATATTGGAGAAAAACTGGAAGAATTTAGAATCCAGTTTACTTTATGGATAGGTAACAGAAGTTCAAGGACAATGAAAAGGACTAGAATCTAATAGGTATACTGTAATTTTTCTTTCTAGGTTCACCTCCATTTTTACCAAAAATAATCATAGTAACATTGATTTCTTTGCAAATTAAAAGTAGTGTCACTAAACTTCGAGTATTTATACAAGCGAGCAAGAGTATCAATTGAACGTATAGGCTCCTTTAAAGTCCACTTTGCTGTAACTTATAAGGTATAGCAGATAAGACTTTTAAACCCTTTTAAGTTTAGGGAGCCAAGCCAAGGAATTGACATTAGACTTCACCTACAATACTTACTGACAGAGCAGGAGCATCAACATCTTGGACAAGCACTGCCATTTTAAAGATCGCCTTGATCAAAAACTGCCCAAATCCAAAGGGCATCAGCCTAATGGCTAAGGTCAGCCTGACCATAAACCACAAATTACATTTCTGACCGAAACAATCTAACTATAAGATAAACCCCTTCCCCAACCAGAGACATACCAGCTCTGAGATAACCTCCCCTCTGGCCAGAGAAATGTCAGCCCCAAGATAACCTCCCCTCCAACCGGAGACATTCCAACCCCACAATAAACTTCTCCCTCACGCAGAAACTTTCGGAGCCTCTAATAAGTTCTTTCACCCGAAAACCAATAAATACTCTTAGTTTGTAAGAGAGAGCGTTCATGACCAAAATTGGCCAGAAGCCCCTCTCACGTTTATTCTCCAAAATAAGCATGTCTTTGACTGTTGAGGCACTTTTCATGTTTCTTTCTTCTTTCTTTAACTCTTACACCTATAGATATGGGTGAATTTCTTACCTGAAAGTTACTCAACCGATTTACTCAATTTATAAAGCCAGGGAAACTTTTTAGCCAGGTGCTAGACCAGGTTTTCCCCCAGGGGTCTCTGTTAGCTATATAAAGTCAGCCTTATTTCCTTAAAACTGTCTGCCCCGTCTCTACTGAAAATACAAAAAGTTATCCAGGCGTGGTGGCACACGCTTGCAGTCCCAGCTACTCTGGCGGCTGAGGCAGGAGAATCGCTTGAACCCGGGAGGCGGAGGTTGCAGTGAGCTGAGATAGTTCCACTGTACTCCAGCCTGGATGACAGAGGAGACTCTGTCCATCTCAAAAAAAAGCAGGGCGGGGGAAAGCTGTTTGACAATATCTGTTTCTATGCACTTTGCTAGTATGGCAATCCAGTCAACCCTTGGTAATGTAACCAGTGTCACCAATTGTGTCCTGTTACAAAGAAAACAGATTATTATAGAACTCATGCAAATAACTATATTGCCATGAAAATAGAAGTATTCGCTAAGACTTTCTAAATTCTGGATGAATCGGATAGTGAACAAAGGATAAATGCTTCAATTGTGTTTACAAGTATGTATTTTACCATATTGCTTCAAGCTATAGATAGCTTAAGAAAAAAGAAAGGGAAAATGTTTCCTTGAAGCCAGAAAAATAAAACATTAAATAACCAACAGTGTTTGAAACAAAAAGTCACAAAAATTACAGTCATCCTCATCAGTTATTTCAGTCTCATATAATTAATTTTTGTTGTGCTTAATCTTGGGTTAGCAGTTTGATGAATCCTGCTTTTCTATGAGAGTTCAGGAAATTCTTACCTAGTTCAACGGTATGGTTTTAAAGTTATCAGAAACATGTAGTTGTTAGTCTTTCCCAAGAATCTCCTTAAAGGCAAAGCACATTTGTATTATAGTTGCTCACAAAATATTTCAGGAAAGATTCAGAGTAAAATAATTGTCTGCAGATGACAAAAGATTTGAAATGGCCATTGTTGAAGGTCTGATGAACATACATTATAATGCAATGGACACTTATCAGTACAGGAAATATATAAATATGGAACAAAACTAATTTTTGTGTAAATTCACATTTTATTTTATATCCATCAATTCCAGCATCCTGTAGTATTAGTTCTCCATTTATATATTTTCAGTGCTCACCCTTATTTACTGTGCTTTTAACATAGTTTCTCATTCCTGAGAAGTTCCTCTTGAATCAACTCTTAACTGGATACATTACATAGCCAAATCATTTCTTCAAAAGGGCACATAGTTCTGTATTTCCCAAGCTGCTCTGGTTGAGAAAGTTGTGATTTTCTTGTTGTAGACATAATATGATACTCTGGGATTACATATTATTTTGTTTTTAATCATCTTTATATTTAATAACACTTTCAGATTTGTGGAAAAACTTAAAATATATTATAGAGAATTTCCAAACGCCCCTGCACACAGTATCCTTTATGATTAACATAGTATATGAATATGGTGCACTTGTTAAAATTACCATACGTTATTGGTACGTTAGTATAAAGCAGAGTGCATACTTACTCAGATTTCTATTTTAACTTAATGTTCTTGTCCCAGTCCACGATGCCTTCCAGGATAACACATTGCATGTATTCATCTTGTCTGTTAACAGTGTCACAAACATTCTTTGGTTTTGATAACCTTAACATTTGAGGCGTACTGACCAGGAATTTTGTTTATATTGTTTTATTAGAATTTGTTAGATGTTTTCCTTATGAATAGATTGAGATTATAAATTTCAGAAAGAAAGGTCACAAAGGTAAATTACCATTTTCATCCCATCATCTCAAGCAGACATACTCTGAACATGCCCCATCATTGTTGAGGGTCATGATGCATTTCTACTGTCTTATTTCATTGTTCAAATGCTCTGACTTTGGCCATTGGTTGTTCTTTCAGGTGGGTCCTTTAACATCCACCTGTCAATGTGTGCTTTGGTTTTGTTATTGTTACTGTTTTTAAGCACTTACTTACTTCCTGGAACCACAAAATGCTCCAATTTCATCTTGTATATTTCCTCCCCTCTGAAATCAGCCATTTCTGCAAGGGGTCATTGTTCTTTTTACTGGAAAATGGGTATGAGCTTGTTGATCATTTGCTACTAGGTGTTATTTCATTGTGCCCTGCTCATTGACAGAGTAAAGAACATAAATGTATTTATTACTACTGAACTGTACACTAAAAGATGGTAAATTACATATATACTTATTTATATATCTCTATCTGTCTATCTAGATTATTATCTCAATGAGAATAAACTCTCCTATATCCTTAAAACAAGAAATATATGTGTATATACTCACCTTTTTGCAAAAAGCAACTTATCAATGTTGTTTATTACATTTTTTACTTTTAACAGTATTTGTTTGCTTGGAAATGTTATTTTGAGCCTCAATGTATTCCTTCAGATGGGCAAGTTCTCCTTTCATTTCACTCTGTTTTCTATGATTTCATGTGTTTTTGTTACATTGAATTAAGGTGCTTATTAACATGACAATGAACAATATAATTATAGCAAGTATAAAACACATTTTCCTCAGTACCTTGAGTTATGTTGTCTTCTAAGTAAATTTGTTTCATCAATAACATGGTACTTTATTTCTTTTTCTATTTCAGTATTATGTTTTCACAATTGCCATTTTGTTTGTACCTCACATTTGAACCTTTCTACTCCATCATTTATTTTATTCTAACATTATATACAGATGTTTTGGCTTTTTTCCTCACTATATGTATAACTTCTCTTTTTCCTGTATGACCATTCTGTTCTGTTTTCTGTTCTATCCATTTTTATGTGTGCCTTATGATTGAGGTGAGGGCAGTAGTGTGCAGAGAATGGGAAAATCTGAGCAGAGGAGACCAACAAAAAGCATATCCTCTTTGCTAGAATGGCAGATCTTTACTTTCCTTCTCATGATGTATTCTCTAACTGCTTTCTACTAGTGTTTGTTTCAACCTATGTGAGGGCTGTATCTCTCCCAATGTGACAAACACCTGGGTTTGGATGTGTTTTCTTTGCCTAAAATCAGTGTATGCTACAAGTGTGCTCCGGTCTGTAGTCACTCGTGCCATTTATGATCCCCGAATCACTCATTTCTCTCCACCAGTCACTTCGTTTATACTTCTATCCAAATGAGGAAACATAATGATAGCAACCACACTTTTCTCTTGATATTTGTATTAGGAAGAATTCCACAAATTGTTACCACATACCTGTGTGGCTTCAGCATTGTGAAGGAAGAATGAAGACCTAAGCTGAGCCAGGTTGTCTGCTCCAACCCCACATTATTCGCGTTGTCTGCTTCAACCCAACATTATTGTTGTTGTTGTCATTTCTTCTTCCTTATTAGTTTTAAATGTTAATTGCACTGTGTTAAAATTCCGTTGTCTGGGTTAAGGTTGGGGAATTTGTTGCTGTGTTTTATAAATTTTTGTTAATTTCATAATTGGTGAAGAAATATTGTGATGCAGGTTTAACCAGTTATTTCAATACAGAAGGGACCAGAATATTTTTTTCAAGCCATGCATTGAGGCTTCTGCCCCATCACTCAGCTGATGCAGCTCTGAATGAGGTCATCAGTGCCTTCATTACCAATACCGTTGCTTGTTTTAGACCTAATTTTACCATATTGCACTCCAGCACCTAGCATCATTAATTTCTTTTTCTGTCTAAAAATTCTCTTTTCCTTTCTTATCAATGGCCTTGTTCTCTCCTTGCCGTGTGCCGACCTACTTGACCATTATTCCAGTCCTATTTGCTTGTCTTTTTCCTTTGACTCCTAATAAAATACTGGGTTCCCCTAGAGAACCATCCTTATCCTGGCTTTCTTTCTCTCCCTGAGCTGTCACCTCCATCTGTACGTTTTCATCATCTACCTTTTTACTTACTGCCCCAAGCATAAATCAGGTTAAGCTCTATCTCTCAAAATCTAGGCCTACTGAACGCTTCCTAGTGAAACATATCAAAAGCTGTAGTTATCATATTTTTCTCCCAATGTTGTTCTTCTCCTAGTTCCCTTGTCTTTATGAATAAAAACACTCAGATGAGCAGTCTGAAAGTTAAACTCGTTGCCATCTGGCCCTTGGTTCCCGAGCTTTCATGCACAGTTATGCAAGTCACTGACTGCAACACAGCACCAGGTCAGGGGATTGTCTGAGGCTCACATTTCCCGACAAGCACAAAGGTGCCCTGGGGTCAAGCAGCAGACCATCTCCACTTACAAAATGATGCCCAAATCCTTTAGCAGTAGCCTGAATTGCAGTTCTGTGGTCTGTTATCTCCTGACTGCTTCAGTCATAGCTTAGGAGCTCTTCTTCTTATACCCGACTTGTCTTCCTGCTTCCACAATTACCACCACTGGATCCATCTTCCACATTGTCTGAGCGATAATTTTAATCCATACTCCTGAGCAGGCTCTCTACCAGTTCACTTGTTCCCCAAGAATCCTCATAACTCATCTCCTAATGCTAGACTCTGGTGACAACATTCCATACCACGTTTTAACAAAATACTTCATGCAACTTTACATATGCTCATGGCATTCCCAGTATTTACTGTGTCCTTTCCACCCCTCTGTGTCCATCCGGCTCACCATATTATATTTTCCAGTCTCATTGCAAAATCATCTCTATGAAGTGTTTCTGACTTTCTGCTATTCCTCTCTCTCTCCCTTGCTCTCCTCCAAATATGGCATTTATTCTATAGACCTTCAGGGACTGTAAAGTTATTTAGGAACATACCAGGATGTACTCACTTATTCATATTTGTATTTCTAGTATCCGGAAGAATGTCTGCTCCATACATTAGTACAGGGGAGAATGGCATTGAGGAAGCAATTGTTACTAGTTCCGAATAAGCATGCTTAAAAAATAATTTGGTCTTCTCAAAAGGATTAAGATTATACACATCTACTATTGTCATATTTTCTAAATACAAAGATTTCCCTCCATATTTTTAATTGTTTTACAAAAAGAGAAATATAACTAACCCACTCAAGTAACAAAAATAATTTAAATCTTTCTAAATGGCGGGCCATTGGTTTACTTGTTTAATTGGTTTATTTGTTCTAGAGAATGTGTAGTGTAATGTAAATTATTTCCCTTTAACTAAAGACATCTACTATATTGAGAAATTCCACCTGTTTTATACTGCCTGTGAGAGCAGAAATAGCCTTTGCTTGTCATTTTTTAAATTTACTGACAAACCCAGCACTCTACTCTTGTGAACATTAGATGAACAATGAATTAAACCGCTCACTTTTGACAACTCAACTCTCTGAGGACATGCAGGCTCAGAAACACCAAGATTTCAAGGAATCAGTTTTGTGTGTAGAGCTACAAAATGTGTTGTTTAAGGTCATCTGGGGAAAAAAAAAAAGGGTAGGATAAACAGAATGATTTTTAGTTACACAATTAAAGGATGTTGACATATGAGGCTATTTTTGTCATTTCAGAGGTTAATGTACTTAATGCTTTATTCTTCCCCCACCTAGGAATTGCATGCTATAGGTTGCTAGCATTAATTTACAGTGTCTCTTCTCCTTAAAATAAACACAACAATTTTATCCTTTTCTTGGTGAAGGCACAGAGCTGTGTCCTAAGGTTAAATGTGCTTACTAAGAAAAATATTAGTTCCAAAAATATTAGTTCCAAATATTAGTTCCATTTAGTTCCAACATGTGACCAGTTTAAACAAGAGGAATTCAATTCTGTTGTTGTTTTACATTTTGCTTTGCAAAGTTGTTTTAAGAGGAGCAAAATGGTAATATTCAACCTTTAGATAAATAGTATATAATAAGCCTAAGTAGAAGACAACCATATAAATATTTGAATCCTTGGTTGTACGTGGTATGGAAAACACAGTAACATAAAATTCAGTAATCTGCTATATAATTTTTATGTGGATCCAGATGAAGCTGTGTCTTCACTAGACAATTTATCAAGTTTACTGATTTTATGGTATCATTTACTAAGTTGTCACTGAATAGAATGCACAGACTTGGACAAATCTCCAGGGTGTGACTGCGTCAGTGCCCGTGATTCTTTTGTGGTGCAATCACGCATAATAGCCTCAGAAAGTGGAGGCGTTGGGGTCAGTGACTGAAGTTTTACTTCCTCTTGCTTATACCTTAGTTATAGTGAGACAGTGCTGTGCACCATTAAAGAGTTTGCACACATCATTTTATCGCTAACATCATTGAAGTTCTTTTAATTATTCAGACTTAAAGAAATATTACAGAATTCTGAGCCATTTCCACAAATGTAGAAGCTAGAATGTAAATGACACTGGACTGGAAATTTTGTCTGTTTTGCTCTTTGCTGTATTCCCAGGGCCTACAATAAGGACTAATATAATATATGAAAAAATAATAAATTTATTATTATTTATGTTCAGCAAATAGTTTTGAAATTAATAGTGAAAGAGAGGAGAAGTCAGATGTGTTTGCTGGTAGTTACAGTCAGGATTGGCACCAGGAAAAACTGCAGAATTGGTTAATGTCCTCTACCTTCCTTTGGGATATCGGTTTCTCCCCTTTTAAAGCAAAGGAATACGGAATGCACATATAGTAGGCTTTGGATTCCCGCAGAATGTTCTCACAGAATTTGATTCGGCATCTGTTGAAGAACATGAGGAATGGGTTCCTGTTGAGTATTGCAGGGGATGGAGGTGCAATTACATTCTTTTCCAACTTGAAGGAGTCTTCAGTTCCTTCAGTACTAGCAGGAATCTTGCTATACACTTTCATCTTCCATAAACTATAGCTCTCTATCCCACACATGGCTGGGATCTCTTTCTGAAACATTCCCTCAGCCTCATGTTTCTCAGACCCTCTCCTGTACCTAGGTTCCTCCAAATCCTGCCTATTTTAGGTATCTGGAGTTACCATAATAAACAAGCCACCTGGTGTGCTCCCTGAGTCATTACATTATTTCTCCCTAATAAGACATTTAATACAACTCTATAAAAAGTGGCTTAACTACAGTTTCAGAATGCCATTTGCAATGCTGAAAGGTCCTTGAAAGAGGATTCTTGGCCGGGCATGGTGACTCAGCCTGTAATCCCAGTACTTTGGGAGGCCGAGGTGGGCAGATCGCGAAGTCAGGAGATCAAGACCATCCTCGCTAACACAGTGAAACACTATCTCTACTAAAAATACAAAAAAATTAGCCAAGCGTGGTGGCAGGAGCCTGTAGTCCCAGCTACTTGGGAGGCTGAGGCAGGAGAATGACTTGAACCTGGGAGGCAGAGTGTGCAGTGAACCGAGATCGTGCCTTTGCACTCCAGCCTTCCAGCCTGGGCAACAGAGCGAGATTCTGTCTCAAAAAAAAAAAAAAGAAAAGAAAAAAGAAAGAGAAAGAAAGAAAGAGAGAGAGAAAGAAAGAAAGAAAGAAAGAAAGAAAGAAAGAAAGAAAGAAAGAAAGAAAGAAAGAAAGAAAGAAAGAAAGAAAGAAAAAAAGAAAAAGAAAGAAAGACAAAGAAAGAAAGAGGATTCCTTTCTTCTTTTTAATCTCAAGAGTTGCAGGGTTAATTATGCCATTTTTCATTGCTGTGTTCTCTACTGAATGTGAGGCCTTTGCAGGGAAACATCACTGTTTAGGTTGCTGGGGTTTTAGGAAAGTCCAATCTTTGGCAAATACCTAAAACTTATTAGGTTGCAGTTTCCAAAGATTTTTAGGTTTTTCCAGTTGTAATATCTTGGATTCCTAAATATAGCCATTAGTATAGCACATATATTACTTTATTGTCCTTATTTATTTACATTTGCTTATTCCTATTCATTCTTCTTGAGGACAAAATCTAGTCGGTAATAATATTAATAATAATTGTACTCATTTATACATTTTTTTTTTTTTGAGGCGGAGTCTCGCTCTGTCGCCCAGGCTGGAGTGCAGTGGCCGGATCTCAGCTCACTGCAAGTTCCGCCTCCCAGGTTTACGCCATTCTCCTGCCTCAGCTTCCCGAGTAGCTGGGACTACAGGCGCCCGCCACCTCGCCCGGCTAGATTTTTGTATTTTTTAGTAGAGACGGGGTTTCACCGTGTTAGCCAGGATGGTCTTGATCTCCTGACCTCGTGATCCGCCCGTCTCGGCCTCCCAAAGTGCTAGGATTACAGGCTTGAGCCACCGTGCCTGGCCTCATTTATACATTTTTAATTTTTTTTGTGATTTATTTATTTTGTTTTATTTTGCTTTTTTTGAGACAGGGTCTCAGTTTGTTCCCCAGGCTGGAGTGCAGTGGTGTGATCTTGGGGCTTACTGCAGCCTTGACTTCCCTGGTTCAAGCAATTCTGCTTCAGCCCCCCAAATAGCTGGGACTACAAGTATGCACTAACACACCTGGCTAATTTTGATATTCTTTATAAAGACAAGGTTTTTCCATGTTACCCAGGCTGGTCTCAAACTCCTGAACTCAAGCAATGTCCATCTCAGCCTCCCAAAGTGCTGGGACTACAGACATTAGCCACCCTATACATTTATTTATTTATTCATTCCTGCATATGTGGATTTCATTCAAGTAATAATCATTGAGCATTTGCAATGCAATCTTTTCAGCCTTGAAGTTTCAGCAGAGAACAAAAGACATAAGGTCTCTCCTCAAACATCTTGCCTACTAGAGAGAGCCAGACTTATGTATTTATATATAAGAGAGACAGACATATATGTGTGTGTGTGTGTGTGTGTGTAGAATGCAATGTCAGATAATGAAAAGGACTGTGAAGAAAAAACAGGGTAGAAGGATAGAGTGTGAGGTACTATTTTTTAAAAGATTGGTAGGGAAAACTTCTCTAAGGAGGGTTATTTGAGCAAAGACCTGAATCAAGTAGGGAAGCAAGCTATGTAACTATTCTGGGAAAAACTTTTTCAGGTGGAGGAAAAAGCCTGTGCACGTGCCATGTAATGGCAACCTTCATAGTGCGTTTGAAGGCCAGTGACATAATAAATGAGACAGACAGGTAAGAAATGACCCTGGGAAAGTTGCAGGGTTAGATCAAGGAAGGCTTTCTAGGGTGTACGAGGGATTTGGAATTTTATTGTTTGTATGATGGAGAATCAGTGCAGGCATTGAAAAGGAGTAACATGATAGAATGACTGTATTTAAAAAATTACTCTGGCAACTGAGTGAAGAATAGGCTACAGGAAAGAAAATGAGATCATAGAGACCAATTAGAGGGGTGACATAGCAATCTAAGTGACTGTTGCTTGTGTCCTAGACCAGGGTGTCAGGAATAAAGCTAAGTAGAAGGCATAGTTAGGATAGAATTTTAAGACAGAAAAGACAAGACATGTTGATGGATCTGATCTATGTAAGAGAAAGGGAGACATCAAGATGCTGTCCATTGTTTTGGAGTGAAAATGGTAGAGGCATTTATTGAAATGGAGGGAGGTTCATGGTAGGAAGCAGAATGAGGAAAGGTGCGCACGTGCTCTAATGTTTGGTTTGAAATGTCTATGACACACACGTGTGTAGTCAGTGGGTTTGAGTCTGGAGTTCAGGGGACAGGTTAATTCTAGAGCTGAAAATATGGTAGCCAACAGTATATACAGATAGCATTTAAAACCGTGGGGTTGGATGACATCAGTCAGAGTCATGCGGACAGAAGCGCAGAGGGAGGAAACAAGCCAGATGAGTAAGGAAGACTCAAACTGTTCCAGGTTGGTGCAGCATATAACTGTAGTTGAGAGCATAATCTACTTGAATCCAGGACAGATCAGTTTGGATAAAATATGGAAAGAATGAAGGGTGTAATGTAGTATGAGCCAAAAGGAGAAAGCAGGCAATATGTTAGAAAACGGATGGCCAATGCTGCTGCAGTCCTGAGGATAGACAGGATTCTCAGTTGGGAAATTACTGACATATTCAGTCACTTTTTAAAACCCCTCTGATTGAAGTGGGAAGACTGGTTCAGAGAATAAAAGAGCAGAGGCAGATAGACCGTTCAGAATTCTTACAGAAATACCTGAGAGGGATGACTGTGTCTGGCACCCAGATGCTCATTATGGAAAGAGACAAGCAAAAGCATTTGAAAGACAAGAAGATGTGGTTTAGGTTTCTAGGTTGAGTGCTTGGAGGAGGTATTACTCTCAGTTGAGATGAAGATGACCAGGGGGTGAGAGAGGCTCCGTGAGTTTAATGTGCTCCTTGTGAAAGGAATGTTTTGATATTTGTCAACAGAACGGGGATGTATATTTTAATATTTAGTTATCCACAACCAAGAGGTGGCATTTAAAACTAAAAGAATGAATGAGCTCTCTCTGTAAGTGCATAACATAAGGAGAGGGAGCAAGGTGCACCTGAGGAAAAGCAGTGTGCAACAGCATTGAAGGAGACCCTAGCAGAGGAGGTGGAGAAGGAAGAGCCAGGGGCCTGAGGCAAGACACAGCAGGTTCTGGCCTTGGAAGTCAACTAAAAAGTGAGAGCTTCATCGTAGGGCCCCTCAGGAGGGCTCAGCATTGTGTTCATACAAAGTATTTCCTTGGAACAACCTGTGTGTGTAGCCTTTGGAATTCATTATAGAACTGGGACATCCAGGCTGTCTTGTCACATGGTTGTCTGGTAGAGTTATCATAGCTGAGTACTAAACACTGATTGGTTTAAACAACAGAAATTTGTGTTCTTGTGATTCTGAAGGCTAGCAGCCCAAGACCAAGGTGTTGGCAGGGTTAGTTCCTCCTGAGGCCTCTCTCCTTGTTGTAGATTGTCATCTCCTTCCTATGTCTTCACAGGGTCTTCCTTCTGTATGTCTGTGTCCTAATCTCTTCTTATATAGAACCAGTCATATTGGATTAGGGCCCACCTTCATAAGCTTCCTTTTCTTTCTTTTTTTCTTAGACTGAATCTTGTTCTGCCACCCAGGCTGGAGTGCAGTGGCGCGATCTCAGCTCACTGCAACCTCCGCCTCCCCAGTTCAAGAGACTCTCCTGCCTCAGCCTCCCGAGTAGCTGGGATTACAGGCATGCACCAAAACCTCCACCTAATTTTTGTAATTTTAGTACAGACAGGGTTTCACCATTTTGGTCAGTTTGGTCTTGAACTCCTGACCTGAAGCAATCCACCTGCCTCGGCCTTCCAAAGTGCTGGGATTATAAGCATGAGCCACTGTGCCTTGCTGTAAGCTCCTTTTAACTTAATTACCTCTTTAAAGACCTTATCTCCAAACACAGTCATATCTGTAGTACAGGGGTTGAGATTTCAATATATAAAATTGTATAGTACAAAATTCAGTCCATAGCAGTTAGACCACACAAATCTCACATTTGTAGGAGTTGTGACTTGGAAAAAAAAATGTATCTTCAGAAATCATTTAATATTTGATGTCATATAACTTTTGTATTTCTAGAGAAAAATAAGTTATACTGTGACATTACTGGAAAGAACATCTTATCAAGAAAAAATTATGACCTAAACAATGATGATAAATTAATTTATGATCTGTTATTAAGAAATGTGGAAGATTGAATCAAGTTGTACACATGTCTACTTACAAATAGGTACACATGTCTACTTTCTCTTATATCAAAACTGTAGAAAATAATAAAATAAAAATAATCTAATAAACACAGAATAAAAAAGTTAAGATAATCTAATATTATTACATTTAAGATTAAGTAATTCCTAAAAGTGCAATAAGTGAAAATGTCAAATAGACCAGTAAGAACCTCTACACCAATTTAATTCTGAATGTGTAGTTCTAATCCACATTAAATAACTACAAGAAACAAAAAAGGCTCAAGAGTCACCCAACAACTTCAAAGTACTCTCAAGCTTTCTATGCCTTTTAAAGAGAAACAAAACAATAGGATATGTGTATATATCAAAAGAAATTTATTTTAAGGAATTGGTTCATACAATTATGGAGTCTGGCAAGCCCCAAAATTTGTAGTTGAAGTTCAAAGAGGATCAGGCTAGAGACCTGGGAAACAGCTGATGTTGCACTTCAAGTTCAAAGCTTTCATGCTGGCAGAACTCCTATTTATGGGGCAGGAGGAAAAGAAGGAGTCAGTCTTTAGTTCTTTAGTTCTAGTCAGGCCTTTAACAGATTGAGTGAGGCCCACCCATGTTATGGCAAATCTGCTTTCTTCAAAGTCTGCAGATTTAAAAGTTAATTTCATCAAAAACACTTGCATAAAAATATTCAAAATTATATTCCACCAAAGTATCTGGGCACCATGGCTCAGCCAAGATGACACTAAAATTAAACATCATAATACTCTACTTATCCTCTACATTTGCTTATCAGTGCCAACAGGAAAAATTAGTATGGAGGTCAGTGGAGCAGATGTGCAGGTGAGCTGTCCTGCCAACGGCTCACCAGAGCCGGACAACGAGCACTAAAAAATCTCCATCGAACACCACATCACATCTCTTTCTCTCTGTCAACAGATACAGGCTGAGGTCACCAGATCAGTTAGGTAAGTAGAATATTCAACAGACAAACCACTTTGTACATAGTATATACCTATGTAGGTACTGTAGTCTGAGAAGGAAACAATTTAAGACAATCCCTACCTCCAAGACATTCTGCAAACTTAGGGAAGAAGCAAAGAAATTAAAATCAAACTTAGGGACAAAGTACATTCTTAAGGATATATTTTAAACAAGAAATTATAACCATGTTTTCTTTTTTTTTTTTTTTTTTTTTTTTTTT